>NW_020711028.1:0-4046 GCF_002925995.2 Terrapene triunguis | reverse complement strand
TTTGCCGTTCTTCAAGGCTTATGATTAGGGAGCAACACATTCCTACATCCCCCCCTGTTTTATTTTATATGCGGTGTTTAGACAAAGCACCTTTACAGGATAGCATACACAACGCCACTAGATTAAGTAAGCATTAAACAAAGCAGCCAAGTAAAACGCCAAAAATCAAAACTAAGACCTCATACCATAAAAGGGTCTCTATCCACTCTAAGGGTGGCTATAACTAGATATAATTCCACCAAGGAAAAAAAACATCTTTAGCAAATGGCTTAAGCATAACATTTCAGCATATCAATCTGCTATTGCATGCAATTACTATTATCAGTAAGCTTAAAACAACACATTTCTTCACTGTCTCACACCCCAGATGTTACTGGGTGATTTACAGACAGGAACAAGGCAAGTACTTAACAGACCTTGCATTTCGGGGCAATGGCCAGGCAGAAATCAGATTGATTCAATACTTCTGCCAGGTGGACCCAAATGTCTTGTAGTGTGGTGTCATTAACGTACACACAGCTGTCATTAGCTTGAAAAAGTAAGTGTCCTGTCAGGTGTAATCCCAGGAGCACTGACTAAAATTAACTGGGCATACCAGGTGGTTTAATTTCCCAGATGTCTTGGTGAATTACCCAATCCCACATGCATCCTCCCCATGGACCCGGCAGGATTTGGTATGTGGGAGTCCACACCCCCTCTACCGATCCATATGCTTGGAAGGAGCACTGAGAACGTTCGCACTTCCACCCAGAAAATCTTCAAGTATGTCTCCATGGCCACAGATCAGATGGTACTCCTGATGTGTCTGTAAGGGCAGTGGGCCAAGCCTGAACATGCTAGATCCCACTGCAATGCCTTCCCAGCCTCAGTGATATTCAATACCATCTCTGTCAGCAACTTCTGGGTCATTGTCTGTATTTGGATGTGTTACAGGGGTAATAGTGTAATGAAGGAAATGGCAGGGGCAATACATGCTGAGGGACTTATCCAAAACCACAGGGCGCAGCCTGTAGAATAAACCCCAAAATCCAATCAATACCACGTTCCCAAGCATGGGTCCCACAAGTTTCTTTTTGCTAGTATATAATTCTTTGTTTCTTCACCAGGGTCAGTTCTTAATGTCTCTTGTAGTCAGGAATTCCTGGACTTTGTGGTTTCAATAAAGCAAGTGTTCCTTCTTCTCTTTTCCGGAAACAGTCATGGTTCAGCATCATACAGGGGAGAGGTTACTAGCACATCACCCTGTAGTGGTTTTGTGTCTTCTAGAGAAATTCAAAGCAACAGTAGGTCTGTCAGTGGACAAGGGAGAGGTTACTAGCACTTCACCTTGTCTTTTTTTCCTTTTTCCTGCTGTCCAGACGGCACAGCAGAACTAGAAGGAGAAATAGGCTTATCATCAGTCAGAAAGTCCTCCCGAGGTGGAGGGGTCTTTTTGCAGTGAAAAGCATGGGTCCAGGCAGTCAGTCCTTGGCACTTCACAGCGGTGTTGGTGGTTAACAGGACTTGGAAAGGGCCTTTCCAGCATGGAGCCAAAAGCAGTCTTTCGTTGATGGACTTTACATAGACTCAGTTTTCTTGTTTCAATTAATGGCAGGGGTGCTAGGGTCTTTGAGTAGCACTTCTCTACCTGTGAGAAAAAAACCTAACACATTTCATTAATGCATTGTCTGTATTTTGCAGATCTTAGTTGCTTGGGCACATTTAAGCCCCCCCCCCTTGTCTTGGGGGTCAGCCAAGTTTTGGCTGTGACCTTGGATGAGCCTGCAAGCTATATTTTCCTCTCAATTAACTCATTCTGTGCTTTTTCCTCTTCTCTTCTTGGCTTCTCTTAACCTACAAAGGAAACCTTCACTCTTCCAGTAAAATAACTTTATTACAGAGCTTTGGAGCAACAAACCGGGACAAGCACACCCACTTTTGAGGAGTGCACTCGGTACAACCTCAGGTGTCTAATTGCTTTCCTCCCTCCCCAGCCCTCTGGCTAAAAATCTGAGGTAGCCAGAAGGATCCCACGGGCAATATGGGGAGTGGGTTAACTTTCCATGTCCTTGTTTCCAAAGACTGTTGGTATGCAATTGTTAACAACAATTTTTGCCATAAAACACAAAAATAATCCCTATTGTGCCAGTAAATGCATGGTATGTTGAATGCTGTTTAGCTGGCATCCGTTTTCTCTGATGATCTGAAAAACAAAAGAACAGAGGTCTACCCCTTCTGGGCAGTCAGTCATTGCTTAAGATGTTTCCTTGTATTTGTCTCATAGGCAGCCCAGGTTTCAGTGGCTTCTACCTTATTAGTTAGAAAATTGCATTAATACAAATGCTTTCTGGCTTGCTTCCAGATCCAAAGCTATCCACAGCTTAAAGATTCTTACTTAAAAAGGGTCACAATTAACTTTCCCAGTCTTTTGTGCTTACAAACACGGGGGTAATAAAGGGGCTAGTGGACTCCTCCACATGCCCTGCCCGTAGCTGGTCATTAACCAAGTGCTGGAGGGCCTCCAGCTTTTTCAGAGGAAGCGATCACTGTGCAACCCATACGGGCTCTTCAGTAAGCCAACGGAGGGGGAGGGCCGTACGCCTAATCATCAATATGAATGGTGGCAATTAAAGCGTTAATAAATCACGGCCCCACAGGTTAAGATGTAGCCCCCTCCATCATCCGCCCACGGACTCGGGCCGCGGCGGTGAGAGCGCCGAATCCTAACCACTAGACCACCAGGGATAAGCTGCCCGGGGCGTGCCCTCCACCTGCTGGGGGATGCTCAAAAACTGCCCTGTGCCATATAACTGCTCAGCAAGATAGGCCCCCCCACCTTGTGCTGCTGCCGCAAGCGCCTCTCGCTGGTACTCGCTATCCCACACAACGTATTGCGCGGGAGACAGCACCATGCGACACATGTCTTTCCAATCCTGGGGGAGCAAGGAGTAACTGTTTGACACACCTTCCATGACCCCCAGGGTGAAAGTGGACCGCACCCCGGTCTCACGAACCGCCTTGCGGAGCTCGCGCAGAACCGAGTAGGGGAGAGCCTCCCAATCCACGACCTGCCCCCCATTACCATCATCCCGCCAAGAGACAGGGAACGCCTCGAACCCACAGCTGGATTCTTCGCCGGTCAAGAGACCGGCCTTGCGCACTGGCTGCACCGCCGCGGCGACAGCGCCCCCCCGCCCGACCGGTAGGCAGGGGGGCGCCGCCACGGGCGGCGGCGCAGGGAGGGTCAGCTGCGGGCAGGAGGGGGGTGGCCCCTCACCTGGGGGCAAAGGGGAAACCGGCTTAAGGCCATCGGGGCCGAACCCCTCCAGCACCTCCTTACAACGCTGCCAGAGTAGCAGGTGCTGAACTGGGGCACGGGGTTCACTATACAAGGCGATCCCAATCCGTATCCAATCAAAAAGCTGTAAAGACCCGCGGTCTGGATACCAGGGGCACTGGCGGTCTATTTCCCTTAGAAGGTCCTCAATATGAGCGACCGGGACAGCGATGTATGATCGCTGCCGTATAATCTTATGTAACTCTCTTGCGTGCTCCTTCTGGGCACTGGAGAGTCCCCCCCCCCCATACTCACGAATTAGGGGCGGCAAACAGCCGCGGGCGCGCTCGGCATCTCCAGCCGGTGAGTAGAGGGGTATCACGTCGGGGTCACCAGCTGCAGTGGTGACGACGCAGGAAAGGAAACAGAACGCCAGGTTTGTTGGTAGCCAGAGGGCTTTACAAGCCTCCTGCAAAAAGCCTCAAGCCAAAAGCCTCCCAGGAAAACTTTTCCTGGGGTTTTTATTTCTCTCCTTACTTTGTTTACAACTTTTCTTAGTGGTTACATCTTTGCCCATTCAGAAGGCAGGCAGGATACACGCAGTGTGCAATTATACAAGATAGCAAACTCATCTGTAGAGCGCGTGAACAGCCAGCTGCAAAGGTACTATCAGGCTAGCCAATATGTTTTCCAAACATAGGCGCTAGAACAAGGTCACTCCCGCCTCAATTCCGAGGGAACAGTTTGCCGTTCTTCAAGGCTTATGATTAGGGAGCAACACATTCCTACA
>NW_020711027.1:0-6698 GCF_002925995.2 Terrapene triunguis | reverse complement strand
ATATATCTCCTCAATGTTTCACTCTATATGCATCCGAAGAAGTGGGTTGTAGCCCACGAAAGCTTATGCTCTAATAAATTTGTTAGTCTCTAAGGTGCCACAAGTACTCCTGTTCTTTTTGCGGATACAGACTAACACGGCTGCTACTCTGAAACCTTTTTTATTTAAGTTTCACATATCAGATTTTACTGGATGTTTGGGCAGCACCGGAAGCAGCTAATGTACTCAATGATTTTTTTGCCTCTGTCTTCACGAACAAGGTCAGCTCCCAGACTGCTGCACTGGGCAGCACAGTATGGGGAGAAGGTGACCAGCCCTCTGTGGAGAAAGAAGTGGTTCGGGACTATTTAGAAAAACTGGACGAGCACAAGTCCATGGGGCCGGATGCGCTGCATCCGAGGGTGCTAAAGGAGTTGGTGGATGTGATTGCAGAGCCATTGGCCATTATCTTTGAAAACTCATGGTGATCAGCGGAGGTCCCGGATGACTGGAAAAAGGCTAATCTAGTGCCCATCTTTAAAAAAGAGAAGAAGGAGGATCCGGGGAACTACAGGCCAGTCAGCCTCACCTCAGTCCCTGGAAAAATCATGGAGCAGGTCCTCAAGGAATCAATTATGAAACACTTAGAGGAGAGGAAAGTGATCAGGAACAGTCAGCATGGATTCACTAAGGGGAAGTCGTGCCTGACTAACCTAATTGCCTTCTATGCTGAGATAACTGGCTCTGTGGATGAGGGGAAAGCAGTGGATGTGTTATTCCTTGACTTTAGCAAAGCTTTTGATACGGTCTCCCACAGTATTCTTGCCGGCAAGTTAAAGAAGTATGGGCTGGATGAATGGACTGTAAGGTGGATAGAAAGCTGGCTAGATTGTCGGGCTCAATGGGTAATGATCAATGGCTCCATGTCTAGTTGGCAGCCAGTTTCAAGTGGGGTGCCCCAAGGGTCGGTCCTGGGGCCGGTTTTGTTTAATATCTTTATTAATGATCTGGAGGATGGTGTGGACTGCACTCTCAGCAAGTTTGCAGATGACACTAAACTGGGAGGAGTGGTAGATACACTGGAGGGTAGGGATCGGATACAGAGGGACCTAGACAAATTAGAGGATTGGGCCAAAAAAAACCTGATGAGGTTCAACAAGGACAAGTGCAGAGTCTTGCACTTAGGACGGAAGAATCCTATGCACTGCTACAGACTAGGGACCGAATGGCTAGGTAGCAGTTCTGCAGAAAAGGACCTAGGGGTCACAGTAGACGAGAAGCTGGATATGAGTCAACAGTGTGCTCTTGTTGCCAAGAAGGCTAACGGCATTTTGGGCTTTATAAGTAGGGGCATTGCCAGCAGATCGAGGAACGTGATCGTTTCCCTTTATTCGACATTGGTGAGGCCTAATCTGGAGTACTGTGTCCAGTTTTGGGCCCCACACTACAAGAAGGATGTGGAAAAATTGGAAAGAGTCCAGCGGAGGGCAACAAAAATGATTAGGGGTCTGGAGCACATGACTTATGAGGAGAGGCTGAGGGAACTGGGATTGTTTAGTCTCCAGAAGAGAAGAATGAGGGGGGATTTGATAGCTGCTTTCAACTACCTGAAGGGGGGTTCCAAAGAGGATGGAGCTCGGCTGTTCTCAGTGGTGGCAGATGACAGAACAAGGAGCAATGGTCTCAAGTTGCAGTGGGGGAGGTCTAGGTTGGATATTAGGAAACACTATTTCACTAGGACGGTGGTGAAGCACTGGAATGTGTTACTTAGGGAGGTGGCGGAATCTCCTTCCTTGGAGGTTTTTAATGCCCGGCTTGACAAAGCCCTGGCTGGGATGATTTAGTTGGGAATTGGTCCTGCTTTGAGCAGGGGGTTGGACTAGATGACCTCCTGAGGTCTCTTCCAACCCTGATATTCTATGATTCTATGATTCTAAGCAGAAGGTACTGAATAAATGGAGAGGCTGAATATATAATTTTACTGTACACATATAAACTATACACAATACATTGTACATATATTTAGTCACAAACCACAATCACCAGCACTGCTTTCTTCTATAATTCAAATATATTTGCCCTTTGTTTTTATATCAAACATCTTTGTTTATTCATCAATGAATGTAATTTATGGAAAATGTCTGAATATATCAAATAGTGAGGAGTGGAAAAACTACTTTCAAATATCAAAGGGGTAGCCATGTTAGTCTGGATGTGTAAAAGCAACAAAGAGTCCTGTGGCACCTTATAGACTAACAGACGTATAGGGGCATGAGGTTTCGTGGGTGAATACCCACTTCTTCAGACGCATGTCGTGGAAATTTCCAGAGGCAGGTATAAATATGCAAGCAAGAGTGAGTCAGGCTAGAGATAACGAGGTTAGTTCAATCAGGGAGGATGAGGCCCTCTTCTAGCAGTTGAGGTGTGAACACCAAGGGAGGAGAAACTGCTTTTGTAGTTGGCTAGCCATTCACAGTCTTTGTTTAATCCTGAGCTGATGGTGTCAAATTTGCAGATGAACTGAAGCTCAGCAGTTTCTCTTTGAAGTCTGGTCCTGAAGTTTTTTTGCTGCAGGATGGCTACCTTTAAATCTGCTATTGTGTGTCCAGGGAGGTTGAAGTGTTCTCCTACAGGTTTTTGTATATTGCCATTCCTAATATCTGACTTGTGTCAATTTATCCTTTTACGTAGGGATTGTCCAGTTTGGCCGATGTACATAGCAGAGGGGCATTGCTGGCACATGTTGGCATATATTACATTGGTGGATGTGCAGGTGAATGAGCCGGTGATGTTGTGGCTGATCTGGTTAGGTCCTGTGATGGTGTCGCTGGTGTAAATATGTGGGCAGAGTTGGCATCGAGGTTTGTTGCATGGATTGGTTCCTGAGTTAGAAAGTGCTCAGAAGTCATCAGAAAAGAGTTTTGAATTCTTTACCTAGCCTAGATCTGTGAATTTCAAATGGCAGATTTTACTCTCAAATACACAATTTGAAATTCACTTTATTGATGGAGAGATGCAAGGGACTCCTGGGGCATGAAATGAGATCAGCCTACACAAGCTACAAAGTGTGTGACTGTGACGTTCCCCTCGGATGTGGAAAAATTGGAAAGAGTCCAGCGGAGGGCAACAAAAATGATTAGGGGTCTGGAGAGCATGACTTATGAGGAGAGGCTGAGGGAACTGGGATTGTTTAGTCTCCAGAAGAGAAGAATGAGGGGGGATTTGATAGCAGCCTTCAACTACCTGAAGGGGGGTTCCAAAGAGAATGGAGCTCGGCTGTTCTCAGTGGTGGCAGCTGACAGAACAAGGAGCAATGGTCTCAAGTTGCAGTGTGGGAGGTCTAGGTTGGATATTAGGAAACACTATTTCACTAGGAGGATGGTGAAGCACTGGACTGCGTTACCTAGGGAGGTGGTGGAGTCTCCTTCCTTGGAGGTTTTTAAGGCCCGGCTTGACAAAGCCCTGGCTGGGATGATTTAGTTGGGAATTGGTCCTGCTTTGAGCAGGGGGTTGGACTAGATGACCTCCTGAGGTCCCTTCCCTTCCTGTAGGCTGAGGGCTGTTACCTAGGGGGTTCAGATCGACTGGGACCCAATTCCAAACAAATCCTGGTTTTACTTTTATAAGAGCAGACCCTGACCAAGGAAGTCCCTGTGAGCCTAAATCAGAACCACCCTAGTTTTGCCCTTATTTGTCAATGCTAAACAATACAGGGCAGATCCTCACATGCTTTAAATTATCATAGCTCTGTTAATTTCAATGGAGCCACAACAATTGACACAAGCTGAGGAGCTGTCCTTTTATAGCTAAGTACAATCTGTCTATACCCACAACGTAATTTACAGTACGCAATGCTAACTCCATGTGTTTGTAGTTGTTGAGCAGGAGTGAAAACTCTGGCTGAGAATGGGCAGATGCATATTTAAGTAGCATTTTTTTTTTACAGAATCATCGCATAAAAGGTTTCAAAAAATAGATTTTCTGCAATAGAGTTGCATGCAGCACCTGATAGTCAAAGTATGCTATCCCCAAAATATTCCATTTAGCACAATCCATCAAGTTTTACTTGCCTAATTTGACACTATATGCTTTCTGCCAAAAAACACCCACGCTATGGCAACACTACAGAGTTTACAGCAGTGAAGCTGCACTGATACAGCTGCACCACTGTAGCACTGCTAGTGCAGATGATCTAAACCAACATGAGAGATCTCTCCCATTGACTTAATGACTCCAGCCCCCATGAGCAGTGGTACCTATGTCGGCAGGAGAAACTCTTTTGCCGACATAGCGCTGTCCACACCGGCACTTAGGTCGGTGTAACTTATGTCATTCAGAGGGGTAGCTTATTCACACCCCTGAGCAACATAACTTATACCAGGGGTCAGCAACCTTTCAGAAGTGGTGTGCCGAGTTTTCATTTTTCACTCTGATTTAAGGTTTCGCATGCCAGTCATACATTTTAACGTTTTTAGGAGGTCCCTTTCTATAAGTTTATAATATATAACTAAACTATTGTTATGTGTAAAGTAAATAAGGTTTTAAAATTGTTTAAGAAGCTTCATTTAAAATTAAATTAAAATGCAGAGCCCCCCCGGACCGGTGGCCAGGACCCGGGCAGTGTGAGTGCCATTGAAAACGACGTCCTCACCCACAACTATTTCACATTTGGGGACAATATATACCTTCAAGTCAGCGGCACTGCTATGGGTACCCACATGGCCCCACAGTATGCCAACATTTTTATGGCTGACTTAGAACAACGCTTCCTTAGCTCTCGTCCCCTAACGCCCCTACTCTAATTGCTCTACATTGATGACATCTTCATCATCTGGACCCATGGAAAAGAAGCCCTTGAGGAATTCCACCATGATTTCAATAATTTCCATCCCACCATCAACCTCAGCCTAGATCAATCCACACAAGCGGTCCATTTCCTGGACACTACTGTGCTAATAAGCGATGGTCACATAAATACCACCCTGTACCGGAAACCTACTGACCGCTACACTTACCTACATGCCTCCAGCTTCCATCCAGGACACACCACACGATCCATTGTCTACAGCCAAGCTCTAAGATATAACCGCATTTGCTCCAATCCCTCAGATAGAGACAAGCACCTACAAGATCTCTATCAAGCATTCTTAAAACTACAATACCCACCTGCTGAAGTGAAAAAACAGATTGACAGAGCCAGACGAGTACCCAGAAGTCACCTCCTACAAGACAGGGCCAACAAAGAAAATAACAGAACACCACTAGCTGTCACCTTCAGCCCCCAACTAAAACCTCTCCAGCGCATCATCAGAGATCTACAACCTATCCTGAAAGATGATCCTTTACTCTCACAGATCTTGGGAGACAGACCTGTCCTCGCTTACAGACAACCCCCCAACCTAAAGCAAATACTCACCAGCAACCACACATCACTGAACAAAAACACTGACCCTGGAACCTATCCTTGTAACAAAGCCCGATGCCAACTCTGTCCACATATCTATTCAAGTGACATCATCATAGGACCTAATCACATCAGCCATACCATCAGGGGCTCGTTCACCTGCACATCTACCAATGTGATATATGCCATCATGTGCCAGCAATGCCCCTCTGCCATGTACATTGGCCAAACCGGACAGTCTCTACGCAAAAGAATTAATGGACACAAATCTGACATCAGGAATCATAATACTCAAAAACCAGTGGGAGAACACTTTAACCTGTCTGGCCATTCTATGACAGACCTGCGGGTGGCTATCTTAAAACAGAAAAACTTCAAAAACAGACTCCAACGAGAGACTGCTGAGCTGGAATTGATATGCAAACTAGACACAATTAACTCAGGGTTAAATAGGGATTGGGAATGGCTGAGCCATTACAAACATTGAATCTATCTCCCCTTGTAAGTATTCTCACACTTGCTTCTTATCAAACTGTCTGTACTGAGCTATCTTGATTATCACTTCAAAAGTTTTTTTCTCTTACTTAATTGGCCTCTCAGAGTTGGTAAGACAACTCCCACCTGTTCATGCTCTCTGTATGTGTGTACATATATCTCCTCAATGTTTCACTCTATATGCATCCGAAGAAGTGGGTTGTAGCCCACGAAAGCTTATGCTCTAATAAATTTGTTAGTCTCTAAGGTGCCACAAGTACTCCTGTTCTTTTTGCGGATACAGACTAACACGGCTGCTACTCTGAAACCTTTTTTATTTAAGTTTCACATATCAGATTTTACTGGATGTTTGGGCAGCACCGGAAGCAGCTAATGTACTCAATGATTTTTTTGCCTCTGTCTTCACGAACAAGGTCAGCTCCCAGACTGCTGCACTGGGCAGCACAGTATGGGGAGAAGGTGACCAGCCCTCTGTGGAGAAAGAAGTGGTTCGGGACTATTTAGAAAAACTGGACGAGCACAAGTCCATGGGGCCGGATGCGCTGCATCCGAGGGTGCTAAAGGAGTTGGTGGATGTGATTGCAGAGCCATTGGCCATTATCTTTGAAAACTCATGGTGATCAGCGGAGGTCCCGGATGACTGGAAAAAGGCTAATCTAGTGCCCATCTTTAAAAAAGAGAAGAAGGAGGATCCGGGGAACTACAGGCCAGTCAGCCTCACCTCAGTCCCTGGAAAAATCATGGAGCAGGTCCTCAAGGAATCAATTATGAAACACTTAGAGGAGAGGAAAGTGATCAGGAACAGTCAGCATGGATTCAC
>NW_020711026.1:0-2163 GCF_002925995.2 Terrapene triunguis | reverse complement strand
GCAATAGTGGATCGTGTGATGTGAATTGTGGATTTTCATTATGGCTCAATCTGAAGAGCTGTATTGAGCAGTGTTTGGATACCACTTCCCAGCTGTGCCTTATCATGTCTCTAGCTTTATTCTTTGAAATACACATTTTCTCATGGGATGCAGTGATGGTAATATACTTTTTAAATAAAATAAAAGCCATTATTTATGAACAGGGCTGTATTACAAATACATATCAAAGCATTGTCAGGCAGGCAAGCTGCTGTCACAACACCAAAATACCAGTAATAAACCAGCACCAGAACCAGTAATAAAATACAGTACATAACACGAACTCTAAACAGTGCAAAACAGTGAAACCAGTGCAAACAAATATCTCCCCTGGCTCGTTTAGCAAACACTTGGTACCACTGCATGGGAGTAAAGGACAGCAGCATGGTGAAGGGCTGCAGTTACATTTGCCCTGTCCAACTAGCAGTCGGTCCCATTTGCATGGGCTACCCGGTGTTCCATGCATTTCTGGTTTGCAGGACATGGTAGCTGGACTCAGAACATGGTGCGGGTAGAGCAGAACCTGAAGACTAGTGGCCATTAGCACAAGCAGCCTCTCCAACAGGTCTTTCTGCTGCCCTCTGTCCCTCAGCCGATGTTTCTGCTCCAGAAACTACACTGCAAGGCTCTCCTTGCGCTCGGCTGCCTGTCTGTGTCTTCCCACCTGCCATGAATCCCTTTCCCTGGGTTTGCCCTGGGCTCCTTGACCAATATGTCCCTCTCCTCTCATTCGCGTTCAGTATCTTCTACACCAGTTGCTTGCCACCTTCCACACAAGAGGGGGGTTGCTGCTGAGGGGAAGGATGGTACAGTGGTTCAATTCCTTCCTCTGCCAGACTTCCAGTGTGATCAGTTGGTCTCTTTGTGCCTCAGTTCCCCATCTGTACAATGGGGATAATAGAACTGGTCTTGCTCTCAGGTGTCTTGTGGGGATAAATCCATTAAAAACTGTGAGGCACTCAGACACTGTGGTAATGGGGACCGTATACTACCTTCGATGGGCTCCATTTCAGTGGCGGTGTGTGTGTGTGAACACACATCTGTACCCGTCCCCACTGAAGTCAACAGCAAAACTCCCATAGATTTCAATGGGGGCCAGGATTTCACCCAAGCTGAGTACTGCATGTGTATATAGACATTTTATATAGCACCTTTCTTCCCACAGTACTTTACAAACCACACGTATAGGAGCCTTTGGGAGGAAAGGTGTTATATCAAGTGGAAAATAGCATTATGACTTCATTAATAATAATACAGTGGAGCATTAAAAACTTGAGGTTAAAGTTTCTAAGTATGATTCTGGACAGCATGTTAGAGGCACTAGATCATTGCTTTGATAGCTCTGACTGTGAATTGCTCAAGTCTGCTCAAGCATGCAACCCGGGCCTGAGCCAATTTCTGTCAGCGACAGCCCTGCAAACCACCACTTTCAGTTTCCAGCTCAAAACGTCTCAGACCAGACCGCTTAGAAGCCGGAATGTCACATGCAGCTTCATTTCCTAGGGACAAGATCCAAATGCTCCTGTGCACTGAGGCCTTTCCAGGCTTGTTTCACTCCATTTCTGCGAGGCGCTCAGCAGCGCTGTGAAGCGTTGGGTCCTCGTTCCCTAGACCCTGCCCCAGATTCTTGCTAATCCTTTTCTGGAATAGATTACGTTTGTGAGCTGGCTCATCTGAGCTGTGCCAGCCGAGGATCTGGCCCTGTGACTTCACTCATCCATGACTGAGGCCACGGTATTTTCCCCTCCATTAGGACTTAAATACAATTCCACACGTGGGGGAGAATTCAAAGAGCCACATGTTTTATTTCCATTTTTCTAGTGGTAAATGACAGCACATAAAAAAAACCCCCCAGGGTCCTTGCTTGAAAGAGCTGACAATATAACAGACAGGCACTGAGCCTGAGTCACCGCTGCCTTTTATCTGTGCAACATAGAATCATAGACTTTAAGGTCAGAAGGGACCATTATGATCATGTAGTCTGACCTCCTGCACAACGCAGGCCACAGAATCTCACCCACCCACTTCTGTATCAAACCTGTGTAAAATGCTACCATCTGTATTTGGCAGCATTTTTACACACACACACACACACACACACACACACACACACACACACACACA
>NW_020711025.1:0-2176 GCF_002925995.2 Terrapene triunguis | reverse complement strand
GCAATAGTGGATCGTGTGATGTGAATTGTGGATTTTCATTATGGCTCGATCTGAAGAGCTGTATTGAGCAGTGTTTGGATACCACTTCCCAGCTGTGCCTTATCATGTCTCTAGCTTTATTCTTTGAAATACACATTTTCTCATGGGATGCAGTGATGGTAATATACTTTTTAAATAAAATAAAAGCCATTATTTATGAACAGGGCTGTATTACAAATACATATCAAAGCAATGTCAGGCAGGCAAGCTGCTGTTACAACACCAAAATACCAGTAATAAACCAGCACCAGAACCAGTAATAGAATACAGTACATAACACGAACTCTAAACAGTGCGAAACAGTGAAACCAGTGCAAACAAATATCTCCCCTGGCTCGTTTAGCAAACACTTGGTACCACTGCATGGGAGTAGAGGACAGCAGCATGGTGAAGGGCTGCAGAGTTACATTTGCCCTGTCCAACTAGCAGTCGGTCCCATTTGCATGGGCTACCCGGTGTTCCATGCATTTCTGGTTTGCAGGACATGGTAGCTGGACTCAGAACATGGTGCGGGTAGAGCAGAACCTGAAGACTAGTGGCCATTAGCACAAGCAGCCTCTCCAACAGGTCTTTCTGCTGCCCTCTGTTCCTCAGCCGATGTTTCTGCTCCAGAAACTACACTGCAAGTCTCTCCTTGCGCTCGGCTGCCTGTCTGTGTCTTCCCACCTGCCATGAATCCCTTTCCCTGGGTTTGCCCTGGGCTCCTTGGCCAATATGTCCCTCTCCTCTCATTCGCGTTCAGTATCTTCTACACCAGTCGCTTGCCACCTTCCACACAAGAGGGGGGTTGCTGCTGAGGGGAAGGATGGTACAGTCGTTCAATTCCTTCCTCTGCCAGACTTCCAGTGTGATCAGTTGGTCTCTTTGTGCCTCAGTTCCCCATCTGTACAATGGGGATAATAGAACTGGTCTTGCTCTCAGGTGTCTTGTGGGGATAAATCCATTAAAGACTTTAATGGGGACCGTATACTACCTTAGATGGGCTGCATTTCAGTGGCGGTGTGTGTGTGTGAACACACATCTGTACCCGTCCCCACTGAAGTCAACAGCAAAATGCCCATAGATTTCAATGGGGGCCAGGATTTCACCCAAGCTGAGTACTGCATGTGTATATAGACATTTTATATAGCACCTTTCTTCCCACAGTACTTTACAAACCAAACGTATAGGAGCCTTTGGGAGGAAAGGTGTTATATCAAGTGGAAAATAGCATTATGACTTCATTAATAATAATACAGTGGAGCATTAAAAACTTGAGGTTAAAGTTTCCAAGTATGATTCTGGACAGCATGTTAGAGGCACTAGATCATTGCTTTGATAGCTCTGACTGTGAATTGCTCAAGTCCGCTCAAGCATGCAACCCTGGCCTGAGCCAATTTCTGTCAGCGACAGCCCTGCAAACCACCACTTTCAGTTTCCAGCTCAAAACGTCTCAGACCAGACCGCTTAGAAGCCGGAATGTCACATGCAGCTTCATTTCCTAGGGACAAGATCCAAATGCTCCTGTGCACTCAGGCCTTTCCAGGCTTGTTTCACTCCATTTCTGTGAGGTGCTCAGCAGCGCTGTGAAGCGTCGGGTCCTCGTTCCCTAGACCCTGCCCCAGATTCTTGCTAATCCTTTTCTGGAATAGATTACATTTGTGAGCTGGCTCATCTGAGCTGTGCCAGCCGAGGATCTGGCCCTGTGACTTCACTCATCCATGACTGAGGCCAGGGTATTTTCCCCTCCACTAGGACTTAAATACAATTCCACACGTGGGGGAGAATTCAAAGAGCCACATGTTTTATTTCCATTTTTCTAGTGGTAAATGACAGCACATAAAAAAAAAAACAGGGTCCTTGCTTGAAAGAGCTGACAACATAACAGACAGGCACTAGGCCTAAGTCACCGCTGCCTTTTATCTGTGCAACATAGAATCATAGACTTTAAGGTCAGAAGGGACCATTATGATCATGTAGTCTGACCTCCTGCACAACGCAGGCCACAGAATCTCACCCACCCATTTCTGTATCAAACCTGTGTAAAATGCTACCATCTGTATTTGGCAGCATTTTTAGACACACACACACACACACACACACACACACACAATTGACCGAACAAGGTACAAAACAGAGGAGAGGCTGGCCCTATATA
>NW_020711024.1:2704-4223 GCF_002925995.2 Terrapene triunguis | reverse complement strand
ATATAACAATACATTATATATGTGAGTTGTCTGATTAAAATATAATTATGCAAACAGTTGTTGCTACCACTGTTATATAATTGCAATGAATCTTGTACAAAGTGGAATATATGGCCAGAAAGGGTTAAGCTTGCAGGCTAACCCAGAGCCAACCTGTAGAGACATGTTAGAAATGGTCATTAGGGCCATTCTATGGTAGATAGGCTAGAACTTTGAAATGCAAACCTATATTGTTAGCATCACCCCTAACTTCTAATTGTAGATGTGTACTCATAAATGCCAACAATGTAATCAAACAGTCCCTGTCTATGCTGTGTTCTGTTAATTCAGAGATCAAAAGAACATCTTAACACTTAAATGAACTGTAAACATAGGATGTCACTGTCTACTTCTCTCCACCATTCACAGATTTGCTATACATTTTCAAAGAAAAACAGGCAATTGCCTTATGTTAATTCATGTACCTAAGTACCAGTGATGGACCTACTTCAAAGTTGCCCTGATTGCCTATTGTAAGCCAAGGGACTCTGACCTGTCAAAGAAGGCCTGAAATTGTATAAAAGCTCCTTGGGTCCTGATCCTGTCATCTCAGATCTGCTTAAGCTTCATCAGGGTAACAAGACTGAGATACCAGTTAAGCTGGAATACCCTGAATATGATATTGGACTATAACCATGGACTATTTCTAAAAACTCTTTGCAGCTACATTTCTGCTATGAATCTGAACCCTCCAGAATTGAACTCATGTCTTTATCTATACTGATCTTATAACTATACTCTCTCCTTTTTTCTTTTTTTTTTTAATTTTAGTTTAGTTAAGAATTGGCTGTAGTGTGTATCTGGAATATTCATTAACCTGGGTGGGTAATGTTCTTCCAATCTCATAGAATTGGACACCTTTTTTGATTAAGATTTTCATTAATCCTCATCATATCTGACTTGGGTGCCTAAGTGGAAGCCTGAGGCTGGGTTACTTTAAGGGAACTCTGTTGGCTTCTTAGTAACCAGTGAGGTAATAAAGAAGCTGTTTTGTGTTGGCTTGGTAAATCTAAGTATCATGGAATATCCACCATCTTTGGGGATTGTCCACCCCATTCTTTGCAGTTCACCTTAACTGAGTGATCTCAGCTGGCTCCCCTGGGAATCTGGTCACAATATATCTGCCTTCCAGCATATTTGTACCCCTACACCTTGTCTACTGGAAGATAGGATTGCACATTGTCGAGCAGGTCTATCTTCCCCAGGGGCTAAATAATAGTATGGAAGCTAAACTCTGTGTGAGCTCTCACTTGCTTTTCCTGCCAGCATGGCTGTATCCTCTGGGGTAGAGCAGGAGAAGGCTCTGCTCCTCCAGTGAGTTCTCTGGATGTAATGGTGGGCTAGTTGAAGATTGATTGTAGGCTGAAGTTACTTAGGACCACAGCTGGTTTAGCCAGGGCCGGCACCAGGCAACCAAGCACATGCTTGGGGTGGCACCTGGTAAGGGGCGGCCAATCTTGGGGTGGCGGGGGGGGGGGGG
>NW_020711024.1:0-2604 GCF_002925995.2 Terrapene triunguis | reverse complement strand
GGCTCCGGCGGCGCTCGGCGGGGGGCAGCGCGGGGTGCGGCGCTCGGGGGTGGGGGGGCTTGGGTGTCGGTGCGTGTTTTGTTTGTTTTGTTTTGTTTTTTTTGGCTGCTTGGGGCAGCAAAAAAGTTAGAGCCGGTCCTGGGTTTGGCAACTGATGTTATGAGCCTCATTCCTGGGGTACCTGCAGGCTTTTTCCTCCAGGCTGAAAGTACTTTGAGTAGGGAAGCTGGCCTGGGAAATGTGGTGGAGAGCAGGGAAAGCTATGGTGTGAAGAGCCAGGCACCAGTAGTACACACTTTTCAAAAGAGAACTTGTTTTTCAGCTCCCTGCTGTTGAGGAGCAGCTGCCAGAGGTGCTCCTGGTACAGATGTGATAAAACTGGGTTCCCTCACTCTAGGAAACAGTTTTCAGGGTGTGTCCTCCATGTCAGACTCTTTAAGACATAGGCTCTGACTCCATGGGTGCTCCAGGGCTCAAGCACCCATGGAAAAAGTAGGGGGTCTGAGCACTCCCTAGCCACAGCTGGCAGGAGGAACTCATGGGAGGGGGTGGGGCCTTGGAAGGGGGTGGAGAAGAATTGGGGAAGGGCAGGATGGGGTCTTGCGGCAGGGTTTAGGTGGAGCACCCACCAGGAAAAATAAGTCAGTGCCTGTGCTTCAAGGGGTCTCAAGAAGGGGCAAGAATGCCATGGAGCTATGTCACAGTTGCGGTGTACCAGAAACACAAAGCTAGTGGGCAGTTTAGCTGCTTCCCCTTCCCTGAAGGGGGGGGATCGTACTGGGCTCTTCTTGGTGACAGGGGCTCCATTCAATTTAAGAGATTCCACTCAGGGGATGATTAAGTGTGTGAGGTGACTGGAGGGAAAAGTGCCACCGTGCCCCCTCCCCGCCCCCAAAAAGCCGCTCTTAAGAATCTGAAGTTGAGTTCTTTGTTTTTCTTGACCCTGAGGTCTTGGCAACACAAAGGGAAGCCCCAGTGCTGATGAGGGAGCACAGATGCCTGTTGTGAGTGAGCATGTGAGGGGGAAAATGGCAATAACGAAGGACCTGAGGTGTGTGTTTCCAGCCAGGGGTTTCCCAAGGGGCCACCAAGGATGAAAATCTATGAAGCAGTTGCTGGTCCAGATCAAGCCTCCAGCATGATTCTCCAGTGGAAGCACTTTCCTTGGCCACCTCAGCAGACAGATGTGATTCAGCTGAATCACAAGGGGATGTTTGTACATGTCCCAGTGTAACCCTTCTGCCCACCTAAGTTGGCAGCAACAAGGGCCGGGTTCTGTATCTAGGGGTTCCGTTTCAATAACGCAATGTAAAACTGGCTCGAGCCCCCACCCAGTGACCTGGGACAATTACATACCACCCCCTGGGCGCCTTTAAGAGGCAATACTTCCCCTCTCGCAAGCACGGAGTCTGCGTGTAGCAGAAAATGTTTAATAACATGAGGTAAACGACATCAGCATTAAATTGGAAAAAACACCACAAACAGGATTCCTAACACAAACCATGAGCAAAAGACCCACCCCAGCAAATTGGGCCATGTCCTTTCCCTTTGGTTCTTGAATCCAGCAACCCAAAAATCACCCAAAGTCTCTGTCCCTGGTCAGTGCAGCCCCAGAGTAAAAGGGGGGGCACGGAGGGTGTTAAGGGGCACCTTACGTGATCCAAGGCCGACCGGCTGTCTCTCTGTGGGGTTCCGCCGCAGCCTTCACCATGAGCCAGTCCACTTCCTGCCGTCCCACAAACTGCTCTGCTCTACGAGCTGCTCCACTCCGCTCACCGACCTGTCAGCCACTCCAGCCGTCCCCGCAAACAGCTCCGCTTGCCATTCATTGGGCCACTCCAACCGTCCCCGCAAGGCTCCGTGCCTCCAGCCGTCTCCGCAAACTGCTCCGCAATATAGCTTCAGGCTCCCCCACTAGTTAACACAGCACTCAGTGATCTCCGCTCTTAGTAATTTTAGCTCTTTTGTGATTTCAGCTCATAGTAGGGGAGCCCCAGTGCTAGTACACCATTGGCCCAAAGTGAATTCAGCTCAGCAGCCTGTAACTAGACTCCTAATGGAATCAGTTAGCTCTGACATTCAACAGTGGAGAGAGAAGGTGGTGCAATTGGTGTTTCAGGCCATCAAAAGGGGGCCCATACCATCAGATACAAATATCTGTCCCCATCCTCTCTCAATTCACTGGGTTGTGGAACCCATGTCCCTGGTCTAGCGAGTGCTACTTAAGTGATGGTGAGATCCTCTGTCATAAAACAGCAGGGAAGAGGCAGTGCCAGGGCAGGGACTGGGGAAGGGGTGGGGACAGGGGCAAAGGGGGGGTCGGCACCTATGGATCAAAGCACACTATGGAACTCAGAGTGGCTGCAGTTAGCTGTTCCTGGCCAATGGGAGCTGCGGGAAGTGGTGTGGGCCTCAGGGACATGCTGGCCGCCACTTCCCACAGTTCACATTGGCCAGGAATGGTGAACTACAGCCACTGGAAGCTGCGGGCGCCCATGCCTGCAGATGGTTAAAATAAACAAACCTTCTCATGGCCTGCCAGCGGATTACCCTGACTGACCGCAGGTTGCCCACCACTGCAATATACACTACAGCTTAAGTCGG
>NW_020711023.1:4901-7013 GCF_002925995.2 Terrapene triunguis | reverse complement strand
GTTATCCTCTAAAAATCCACCACAGGAGGGCACAAAACACATGTTGGACAGTGAATTACAAAAGTGCCAAATATTATTATTAGACCTGCAATACTTTTCACAATGAACATCAGCAGGGGATAAACTGGGAGTTTAAGAATATTTGGAAAACAATTTTAGAATAACATTCAGTGCTGATTTTATTTCAGCCCACATCTTAATAGTTTTGAATACAAGATCACAATTTTCAGCTCAGTTGGTCTGAACATGCAGAGCTTTAAAATTGCTATACTCTAAACTGTATATTAACTACAATTTTATAAACCTGCATGTCAGAGAACTGTGTGCCACTACTACTAGACAGTGGCACAAGGCAATTCAATGTGAATCACAGAAATGTAGGACTGGAAGGGACATCAACAGGTCATCTAGTCAAACCCCTGCACTGAGGCAGGACTGAGTAATAACAACTAGACCATCCTTGACAGGTGTTTGTCTAACCTCTTAAAAAACTCCAATGACTGCTATTCCATAACCTCTCTAGGTAATTTGTCCAGTGCTTAACTACCTTTACAGTTAGGAAGTTTTTCCTAATGTCTAACCTAACTCTCCCTTGCTACAATTTAAGCCCATTGCTTCTTTTTCATGCATGTCCTGAGTGGGACGGGGGTGGGTCCAGGCAGTGGGATTGGGGGGAGGGAGGTCGAGGGAGTCGGTGGGTGTGTGGGGATGGACCGGGGGAAGCAGGGTGGAGGAACTGAGGGGGACAGGACTGGGATGGGGGGAGTAGGGTAGGGGCTGAGGGGAGCACGAATGGGACAGGGTAGAGAGAGCTGTGTAGAGTGGGGTGGGGCGGGGGAGACAATGGGGCTGGGCTGGGGAGGGTTGGGGAGAGGGACAGGGTCTGGAGGGGATGAGAGAGGGGAGCAGTACTGGAATGGTGGGAAGTTGAGGGGGTGGGACAGCAGGGGGAGCGATGGGGGTGGGATGACGGGAGAGGCTGAAGAAGAGATTTGGGGTAGGGCAAGGCTGAGGGCAGTGGGTTGGGGGGAGCAGGGGGACTGTGGGGGAGGCTGTTGGAACGGGGGCAGGGACTGAGGGCAGTGGGTTCAGGGTGGGAGGTACAGGGGGGCCTGCGGGGGAGGCTGAGGGAACAGGGTCAGGGTGGGGCCTGAGGGCAGTGGGTCTGAGGGGAGCCCCCCCAGAGGGACCTGCCAGGGGGCCAGGTGAGCCCAGCAGTGCTTACCTGGAGCAGCTCCCAGGAAGCATCCAGCAGGCAGGTCCCTCCCAGTCCCTCTGGCCCCTTCCTAGGGTTGGGTCAGGTGGAGGGGAGCTCTCTGCCCGGCGACCGCTGCCTGCTGCCGGAGTCTACAGGCCCCGCCCTGCTGCAGCACGCAGGGGAGTGAGACCTCCCTGCCTCTCTGTGTGCCGGGGCAGGGGGAGGGCTGAGCTCTGCAGGCTCCTGCCGGCCAGGCGGGGGGCCCCGTGGGCTGGCTCTGCCGCGCCGGGAGCTCACTGCGCGCTGCCCCAGGGCCCAGGGAGGAAAGGTGAGTGGCGCCGGCGGCGCCAGCTTGCCACGGTTCCCCCAGCGCGGCTGCCCTGTCCTCGCTTTTGGGTCTTTAAATAGCCGTCCGGGGGGAAATCCCGGACATTTTTAGCTTTTTACAAATTCCCCCCGGACGGCTATTTAAAGACCCAAAAGCTGGACATGTCCGGGGAAACCCGGACATATGGTAACCCTAGCCCTGGAGCACCCATGGAGTCAGAGCCTATGTCTTAAAGAGTCTGACATGGAGGACACACCCTGAAAACTGTTTCCTAGAGTGAGGGAACCCAGTTTTATCACATCTGTACCAGGAGCGCCTCTGGCAGCTGCTCCTCAACAGCAGGGAGCTGAAAAACAAATTCTCTTTTGAAAAGTGTGTACTACTGGTGCCTGGCCCTTCACACCATAGCTTTCCCTGCTCTCCACCACATTTCCCAGGCCAGCTTCCCTACTCAAAGTACCTTCAGCCTGGAGGAAAAAGCCTGCAGGCACCCCAGGAATGAGGCTCATAACATCAGTTGCTAAACCCAGGGCCGGCTCTAACTTTTTTGCTGCCCCAAGCAGCAAAAAAAAAGCGCCGCCCCCCT
>NW_020711023.1:0-4801 GCF_002925995.2 Terrapene triunguis | reverse complement strand
CCAAGATTGGCCGCCCCTTACCAGGTGCCGCCCCAAGCATGTGCTTGGTTGCCTGGTGCCTGGAGCCAGCCCTGGCTAAACCAGCTGTGGTCCTAAGTAACTTCAGACTACAATCAATCTTCAGCTAGCCCACCATTACATCCAGAGAACTCACTGGAGGAGCAGAGCCTTCTCCTGCTCTACCCCAGAGGATACAGCCATGCTGGCAGGAAAAGCAAGTGAGAGCTCACACAGAGTTTAGCTTCCATACTATTATTTAGCCCCTGGGGAAGATAGACCTGCTCGACAATGTGCAATCCTATCTTCCAGTAGACAAGGTGTAGGGGTACAAATATGCTGGAAGGCAGATATATTGTGACCAGATTCCCAGGGGAGCCAGCTGAGATCACTCAGTTAAGGTGAACTGCAAAGAATGGGGTGGACAATCCCCAAAGATGGTGGATATTCCATGATACTTAGATTTACCAAGCCAACACAAAACAGCTTCTTTATTACCTCACTGGTTACTAAGAAGCCAACAGAGTTCCCTTAAAGTAACCCAGCCTCAGGCTTCCACTTAGGCACCCAAGTCAGATATGATGAGGATTAATGAAAATCTTAATCAAAAAAGGTGTCCAATTCTATGAGATTGGAAGAACATTACCCACCCAGGTTAATGAATATTCCAGATACACACTACAGCCAATTCTTAACTAAACTAAAATTAAAAAAAAAAAGAAAAAAGGAGAGAGTATAGTTATAAGATCAGTATAGATAAAGACATGAGTTCAATTCTGGAGGGTTCAGATTCATAGCAGAAATGTAGCTGCAAAGAGTTTTTAGAAATAGTCCATGGTTATAGTCCAATATCATATTCAGGGTATTCCAGCTTAACTGGTATCTCAGTCTTGTTACCCTGATGAAGCTTAAGCAGATCTGAGATGACAGGATCAGGACCCAAGGAGCTTTTATACAATTTCAGGCCTTCTTTGACAGGTCAGAGTCCCTTGGCTTACAATAGGCAATCAGGGCAACTTTGAAGTAGGTCCATCACTGGTACTTAGGTACATGAATTAACATAAGGCAATTGCCTGTTTTTCTTTGAAAATGTATAGCAAATCTGTGAATGGTGGAGAGAAGTAGACAGTGACATCCTATGTTTACAGTTCATTTAAGTGTTAAGATGTTCTTTTGATCTCTGAATTAACAGAACACAGCATAGACAGGGACTGTTTGATTACATTGTTGGCATTTATGAGTACACATCTACAATTAGAAGTTAGGGGTGATGCTAACAATATAGGTTTGCATTTCAAAGTTCTAGCCTATCTACCATAGAATGGCCCTAATGACCATTTCTAACATGTCTCTACAGGTTGGCTCTGGGTTAGCCTGCAAGCTTAACCCTTTCTGGCCATATATTCCACTTTGTACAAGATTCATTGCAATTATATAACAGTGGTAGCAACAACTGTTTGCATAATTATATTTTAATCAGACAACTCACATATATAATGTATTGTTATATTAGGGTTACCATATGTCTGGGTTTCCCCGGACATGTCCGGCTTTTGGGTCTTTAAATAGCCGTCTGGGGGGAATTTGTAAAAAGCTAAAAATGTCCAAGATTTCCCCCAGACGGCTATTTAAAGACCCAAAAGCGAGGACAGGGCAGCCGCGCTGGGGGAACCGCGGCAAGCCGGCGCCGCCGGCGCCACTCACCTTTCCTCCCTGGGCCCTGGGGCAGCGCGCAGCTGAGAGCTCCCGGCGCGGCGGCGCCAGCCCACGGGGCCCCCCGCCTGGCCGGCAGGAGCCTGCAGAGCGCAGCCCTCCCCCTGCCCCGGCACACAGAGAGGCAGGTTGGTCTCACTCCCCTGCGTGCTGCAGCGGGGCGGGGCCTGTAGACTCCGGCAGCAGGCAGCGGTCGCCGGGCAGAGAGCTCCCCCCGCCCCTGCCCCCCTCCCCTCCACCTGACCCAACCCTAGGAAGGGGCCAGAGGGACTGGGAGGGACCTGCCTGCTGGATGCAAACCAACATGTGTTTTGTGCCCTCCTGTGGTGGATTTTTAGAGGATAACTGTACAGCTACCAGCTAAGGGAGTTATAGCTTGAACTCAAGTAGTAGAAGCTCATGCTTTTAAGTCTGGATGGCTCGGGTTCAATCTTTGGTGACTAGTTATGATGGAGGTTGCTACACTTATAATCCCTTTAATCAGAGGTTCTGAATATGCTTTGTTGTAGGCAGAACTAGCCTATAGTTAAGCAATCGAAAATTTAGAATGGGAAGTGTTGAAATGTTGGGAAGCCTTATAATTTTGCCAATCTGGAATGAACATCCCATCTGAGGGATGGGGGCGGGGAGAGAGGAGAGTGAGACAGGACCAGGAAACTGGGACAAGGAATCCAGAGCGGTAGTGAGGGGCAGTTGAAATCAGATGAGGAGCTGGGGCGGGTTAGACAGCAATAGGATAGACATAGACTGGAGGGGACGGGGAAGAAGGGTCTTTGACTACTAGAGACCACTCCGTTCTCTGAACATTTGATTCGCGGGAAGCAGGGGAGGGGGAAGAGTAGGGGGCGGAGCGTTCAAGGGAAGGGGCGGAGTTGGGGCGGGGAAGGGGCGGTGTTGGGGCGGAGCCGGGGGCGGAGTTGGGGCGGAGCCAGGGCCCCTTGGAGTGTCCTCTTTTTCCAGGACTGCAATATGGTAACCCTATCCAGGGCTCAAGCACCCATGGAAAAAGTAGGGGGTCTGAGCACTCCCTAGCCACAGCTGGCAGGAGGAACTCATGGGAGGGAGTGGGGCCTTGGAAGGGGGTGGAGCAGAATTGGGGAAGGGCAGGATGGGGCTTTGGGGCAGGGTTTAGGTGGAGCACCCACCAGGAAAAATAAGTCAGTGCTTGTGCTTCAAGGGGTCTCAAGAAGGGGCAAGAATGCCATGAAGCTATGCCACAGTTGCGGTGTACCAGAAACACAAAGCTAGTGGGCAGTTTAGCTGCTTCCCCTTCCCTGAAGGGGGGGATCGTACTGGGCTCTTCTCGGTGACAGGGGCTCCATTCAATTTAAGAGATTCCACTCAGGGGATGATTAAGTGTGTGAGTTGACTGGAGGGAAAAGTGCCACCGCGCCCCCTCCCTGCCCCCAAAAAGCCGCTCTTAAGAATCTGAAGTTGAGTTCTTTGTTTTTCTTGACCCTGAGGTCTTGGCAACACAAAGGGAAGCCCCAGTGCTGATGAGGGAGCACAGATGCCTGTTGTGAGTGAGCATGTGAGGGGAAAAATGGCAATAACGAAGGACCTGAGGTGTGTGTTTCCAGCCAGGGGTTTCCCAAGGGGCCACCAAGGATGAAATCCTATGAAGCAGTTGCTGGTCCAGATCAAGCCTCCAGCATGATTCTCCAGTGGAAGCACTTTCCTTGGCCACCTCAGCAGAGAGATGTGATTCAGCTGAATCACAAGGGTATGTTTGTATATGTCCCAGTGTAACCCTTCTGCCCATCTAAGTTGGCAGCAACAAGGGCCGGGTTCTGTATCTAGGGGTTCTGTTTCAATAACGCAATGCAAAACTGGCTCGAGCCCCCACCCAGTGACCTGGGACAATTACATACCACCCCCTGGGCGCCTTTAAGAGGCAATACTTCCCCTCTCGCAAGCACGGAGTCTGAGTGTAGCAGAAAATGTTTAATAACATGAGGTAAACGACATCAGCATTAAATTGGAAAAAACACCACAAACAGGATTCCTAACACAAACCGTGAGCAAAAGACCCACCCCAGCAAATTGGGCCATGTCCTTTCCCTTTGGTTCTTGAATCCAGCAACCCAAAAATCACCCAAAGTCTCTGTCCCTGGTCAGTGCAGCCCCAGAGTAAAAGGGGGGGCACGGAGGGTGTTAAGGGGCACCTTACGTGATCCAAGGCCGACCGGCTGTCTCTCTGTGGGGTTCCGCCGCAGCCTTCACCACGAGCCAGTCCACTTCCTGCCGCCCCACAAACTGCTCTGCTCTACGAGCTGCTCCGCTCCGCTCACCGACCTGTCAGCCGCTCCAGCCGTCCCCACAAACAGCTCCGCTTGCCGTTCCTTGGGCCACTCCAACCGTCCCCGCAAACTGCTCCGCAATATAGCTTCAGGCTCCCCCACTAGTTAACACAGCACTCAGTGATCTCAGCTCTTAGTAATTTTAGCTCTTTTGTGATTTCAGCTCATAGTAGGGGAGCCCCAGTGCTGGTGCACCATTGGCCCAAAGTGAATTCAGCTCAGCAGCCTGTAACTAGACTCCTAATGGAATCAGTTAGCTCTGACATTCAACAGTGGAGAGAGAAGGTGGTGCAATTGGTGTTTCAGGCCATCAAAAGGGGGCCCATACCATCAGATACAAATATCTGTCCCCATCCTTTCTCAATTCACTGGGTTGTGGAACCCATGTCCCTGGTCTAGCAAGTGCTACTTAGGTGATGGTGAGATCCTCTGTCATAAAACAGCAGGGAAGAGGCAGCGCCAGGGCAGGGATTGGGGAAGGGGTGGGGACAGGGGCAAAGTGGGGGTCGGCACCTATGGATCAAAGCACACTATGGAACTCAGAGTGGCTGCAGTTAGCTGTTCCTGGCCAATGGGAGCTGCGGGAAGTGGTGTGGGCCTCAGGGACATGCTGGCCGCCACTTCCCACAGTTCACATTGGCCAGGAATGGCGAACTACAGCCACTGGAAGCTGCGGGCGCCCATACCTGCAGATGGTTAAAATAAACAAACTGTCTCGTGGCCTGCCAGCGGATTACCCTGACGGACCGCAGGTTGCCCACCACTGCAATATACACTACAGCTTAAGTCGG
>NW_020711022.1:0-5919 GCF_002925995.2 Terrapene triunguis | reverse complement strand
ATCTCTCTCTTGTGGGCCGCCTCTTTGGCTTTCTCTTCTCTGTCTCTCAGCTCTATCTCTTTTTCTTTCAGCTCCATAGCTCTCTTGTGGGCCTCCTCTTTAGCTTTTTCTTCTTTGGTAGTCATTTTCCTGGTTTTCTTGTGCTGGGTCACACCCCTCTGCAGTTGACTGAAATTGGGATGTACTTAGCTCTGGCTGCTGCTGAGTTAACAGAGACTTTCTAACAAGCTACTCCCGAGGATGTAAAAAGAAAAAAAACAATTTAACTTGTAAATTATCTTTACCAGTCAGTCAAAGTTTGCTCCCTTTGAACCCTTCTCTTAACAAAGGACCTCGTTAAAAAAAACTTAACACCTCTGCCTTCAGGCAAGGAGAGATAAGATATGCATCTACCTTCAGCTCTGCTTTCCAAGCAGCTAGAAGGAAAAAAAAAATCTCTTACTGGCTTTTGGGTTTAAAATGTATCCCACCGCTATGCCACCATGTCAAGGCTGATTCCCCACTTTGAACTTTAGGGTTCAAATGTAGGGGCCTGCATAAAAACTTCTAAGCTTATCTACCAGCTTAGCTTTGGTCCGCTGCCACCATCACAAGAATTCCCTCCCTGGGAAGCCTTGAGAAACCTTTCACCAATTCCCTGGTGAACACAGATCCAAACCCCCTTGGATCTTAAAACAAGGAGAAGTTAACCATCCCCCCTCCTTCCTTCCACCCTCCTTTCACCAACTCCTGGTGAATACAGATCCAAACCCCCTTGGATCTTAAAACAAGGAGAAATCAATCTGGTTCTTAAAAAAGAAGGCTTTTAATTAAAGAAAAAGGTAAAAATCATCTCTGTAAAATCAGTATGGAAAATAGCTTACAGGGTAATCAAACTTAAAGAGCTCAGAGGACCCCCCTCTGTCTTAGGTTCAAAGTACAGCAAACAAAGATACACACTCTGGTAAAAAGGTACATTTACAAGTTGAGAAAACAAAGTAAATCTAAGACGCCTTGCTGTCTTTTTACTTACTAGTTTGAAATAGGAGAGACTTGTTTAGAAAGATGGGGAGAACCTGGATTGATGTCTGGTCCCTCTCAGTCCCAAGAGCGAACCACCCCTTAAAACAAAGAGCACACACACAAGCCTTTCCCCCCCCAAGATTTGAAAGTATCTTGTCTCCTTATTGGTCCTTGGGGTCAGGTGTCAGCCAGGTTACCCGAGCTTCTTAACCCTTTACAGGTAAAAGGATTTGGAGTCTCTGTACACAGAGAGCTGTTACCCTTCCCTTCATAGTTATGACACGCCCCCCAAATCACAGATAGTGTTGGACGTTCGGTTCCACACTGGCTGTGATTTCTTCCTGGAGTTCTAGGAGAAAACAGAGTTAATAAGACATACTACTGATTATATAAAAACTAACAATGTTTCATTCCAAGAACAATTGTTAACCAGTTAACTCTGGGAAACTTTCCCGGGAGAGTGCATCAGCCACTTTGTTAGAAGCTCCCGAAATGTGTTGTATTTCAAAATCAAAATCTTGGAGAGCTAAACTCCATCGAAGAAGTTTTTTGTTATTTCCCTTGGCGGTATGAAGCCACTGTAGCGCAGCATGGTCTGTTTGTAGTTGGAAACGCCGTCCCCAAACATATGGGCGTAGCTTTTCCAGCGCGTACACAATGGCGTAGCATTCCTTTTCGCTGATTGACCAGTGACTTTCCCTCTCAGACAGTTTTTTGCTGAGAAACACGACAGGATGGAATTCTTGATCCGGTCCTTCCTGCATTAAAACTGCTCCCACGCCTCTCTCGGAAGCATCTGTGGTTACTAGGAACGGTTTGTCAAAGTCTGGGGCCCTTAGCACAGGGTCAGACATGAGTGTTGCCTTAAGCTGGTTAAAGGCCTTTTGACACTCATCAGTCCACTGAACTGCATTTGGCTGTTTCTTTCTGGTTAGGTCTGTCAGCGGGGCGGCGATTTGGCTGTAGTGTGGTACAAATCGCCTATAATATCCGGCCAAGCCTAAGAAGGATTGGACCTGTTTCTTTGACTTTGGAACCGGCCACTTTTGGATAGCATCCACTTTGGCCTGTAGGGGATTTATAGTTCCTTGACCCACCTGGTGCCCCAGGTACGTCACTCTGTTTTGGCCTATTTGACACTTTTTAGCCTTAACAGTTAGTCCTGCCTGTCGGATGCGCTCGAAGACTTTTTCCAGGTGCTCCAGGTGTTCTGTCCATGAATCAGAAAAAATGGCCACATCATCGAGGTAGGCAACTGCAGATTCTCCCAATCCCGCTAGGAGACCATCTACAAGTCTTTGGAAGGTGGCGGGTGCATTTCGCAACCCGAAAGGGAGTACATTGAATTCGTACACCCCTGCCTGGGTGACGAAGGCTGACCTTTCCTTAGCGGGTTCATCTAGTGGTACTTGCCAGTACCCTTTGGTTAAGTCTAAAGTAGAGATGAATTGGGCATGTCCCAATTTCTCCAATAGCTCATCTGTGCGTGGCATTGGATAGTTGTCAGGACGAGTTACAGCATTTAGCTTACGGTAGTCCACGCAAAAGCGTATTTCCCCATCTGGTTTGGGAACTAGAACCACTGGAGATGCCCATGCACTGTTAGAGGGGCGGATTATACCCATCTGTAGCATGTCCTGGATCTCCCTTTGTATAGCCGCTTGGGCATGAGGTGACTCCCGGTAGGGTGGGGTTCTAATTGGGTGAGCATTACCTGTGTCAATGGAGTGGTATGCCCGTTCGGTCCGTCCTGGAGTGGCTGAGAAAATCGGTGCAAAGCTTGTGCACAGCTCCTTGATCTGCTGTCGCTGCAGACGTCCCAGGGTCGTGGAGAGGTTCACCTCTTCCACGCCACCATTCCTTGTTCCTTCGTAGTAGACACCTGCAGGCCACTCCGCGTCATCTGTTTCCTGGGCTGTAAACTGGCAAACGTTTAATTCTCTGGAATAAAAGGGCTTAAGAGAATTAACATGGTATACCTTAGGCTTTATGTTGGAGGTGGGGGAGGCTATGAGATAGTTAACAGCTCCTAGGCGCTCCTGGACCGTGAATGGTCCTTCCCACGACGCTTCCATTTTATGGGCCTGGAGCGCCTTTAAGACCATGACTTGGTCTCCTACTTTGAAGGACCGTTCTCTGGAATGTTTATCATACCAGGCCTTTTGCTCTTCCTGAGCATCCTTTAGGTTTTCTTTAGCAAGGGCTAAAGAGTGTCGGAGGGTGTTTTGTAGGTTGCTTACAAAGTCTAGAATGTTAGTTCCTGGAGAAGGCGTAAACCCCTCCCATTGCTGCTTCACCAACTGTAATGGCCCTTTAACCTCGCGGCCATACACAAGTTCAAATGGTGAAAACCCTAAACTGGGATGTGGTACAGCCCTGTAGGCAAAAAGCAACTGCTGCAACACTAGGTCCCAATCATTGGAGTGTTCATTTACGAATTTACGTATCATGGCCCCCAAAGTTCCATTAAACCTCTCCACCAGACCATTGGTTTGATGGTGATGAGGGGTGGCAACCAAGTGATTCACCCCGTGAGCTTCCCACAGGTTTTTCATGTTCCCTGCCAGGAAATTAGTTCCCGAATCTGTAAGGATGTCGGAGGGCCAACCTACCCTGGCAAAAATGTCTGCTAATGCCTGGCACACACTTTTAGTCTTGGTGTTGCTTAAGGGTACAGCTTCCGGCCATCGGGTAGCAAAATCCATGAAAGTCAGTACATACTGCTTTCCTCTGGGTGTCTTCTTTGGGAAAGGACCCAGAATATCCACAGCTACTCGCTGAAATGGGACCTCAATTATGGGTAGTGGCTGGAGAGGGGCTTTAACCTGGTCTTGGGGCTTTCCCACTCGTTGGCACACCTCACAAGACCGGACATAATTAGCAACGTCCTTGCCCATTCCCTCCCAGTGGAAGGACTTCCCCAACCGGTCTTTGGTTCTGTTCACCCCAGAATGGCCACTGGGATGATCATGGGCTAAGCTCAAGAGCTTTACCCGATACTTAGTGGGAACTACCAACTGTCTTTGAGGATGCCAGTCTTCCTGGTGCCCACCAGAAAGAGTCTCCTTGTATAAAAGTCCTTTTTCTACAACAAACCGGGATCGGTTAGAAGAGCTGAGAGGCGGTGGGGTGCTCCGTGCCGCCGCCCAAGCTTTCTGAAGGCTGTCATCTGCTTCCTGCTCGGCCTGGAACTGCTCCCTTGATGCTGGAGACATCAGTTCCTCCTTGGACTGTGGACTGTGGCTTGGTCCCTCTGGAAGCGATGCAGGTGCTGGGGCTGTTTCCATTGACTGTGAACCGCTGTCCGCTGGTGCACTATGTGGTATCTCAGGCTCTGGCTGAGCCTCTTGGGTAGGGTTATCTGCTGCTTCCGTCAGTTCAGGCTCGCTGGTGCCCTCTGGCATTGGAGTTGTAGACGGGTTTGCAAGCGCTGGACTCCGTGCCGGCAATGGTTCTGGTGCTGGTTGCGTTGCCAGTTCCGGTTCTGGGACTGGCTTTGGCTGGGTCTCTGGGATTGGATCCACTACGGCTGTTGCAGTCGTTGGCAGGGGATCCGGTTCCACCACCTGTGTTTGGGTCTCCGGTAACACCGACGGGGCTCTGGTGGACGGCTCAGGAACAGGGATGGGGGTGAAAGCTTGCTTAGCCTGGCTGCGGGTGACTATTCCCACCCTCTTGGCTAGCTTCACATGGTTGGCCAAGTCTTCCCCCAGCAGCATGGGGATGGGATAATTGTCATAGACTGCAAAAGTCCACATTCCTGCCCAGCCCTTGTACTGGACATGCAACTGGGCTGTAGGCAAGGTTACAGACTGTGACACGAAGGGTTGAATTGTCACTGTAGCCTCCGGGTTGATGAGTTTGGGGTCCACTAGGGATTGGTGGATAGTTGACACTTGTGCCCCAGTGTCCCTCCAAGCGATAACCTTCTTTCCGCCCACTCTCAAGGTTTCCCTTCGCTCCGAGGGTATGAGAGAGGCATCTGGGTCTGGGGATCTTTGGTGTGATTGGGGTGTAATGAACTGTAATCGGTTAGGGTTCTTGGGGCAGTGAGCCTTTATATGCCCCAGTTCATTACATTTAAAACATCGCCCTGCTAAGGTATCACCAGGGCGATGTTGGTTGATGGAGACTGGTGTGGTGGGGTGAGAAGGCGTCTGGGGTTTCCCTTGGGATGTGGGTGGGGCCTTGGGTTGTCCCCGGTGGTAAGGTTTTGTTTCGGCTTGCCCCTTCTGATATTCGCTCCAACTGCTACTAGCTTTTTTCTTTTCTGTCACCTCCACCCATTTGGCTCCAATCTCCCCCGCCTCGGTTACAGTTTTGGGCTTCCCATCTAGGATGTACCTTTCTATTTCCTCAGGAACACCCTCTAAAAACTGCTCCATTTGCAATAGGAAGGGCAACTCTTCCGTAGATTTAACATTTGCTCCTGATATCCAGGCATCCCAATTTTTCCCAATGTGGTAGGCATGTCGGGTAAATGACACATCGGGTTTCCACCTTAGGGCTCTGAACCGCCGACGGGCATGCTCAGGTGTTAGCCCCATTCTGATTCTGGCCTTGTTTTTAAAAAGTTCATAACTGTTCATGTGTTCCTTAGGCATTTCAGCCGCCACCTCTGCTAAGGGTCCACTGAGCTGCGGCCTCAGCTCTACCATGTACTGGGGTGGAGGGATGTTGTATCCAAGGCAGGCCCTTTCAAAATTTTCTAAGAAGGCCTCAGTATCATCGCCTGCCTTGTAGGTAGGGAATTTCCTGGGATGGGAAGTGGTACCTGGAGAGGAGTTGTTAGGATGGTCTGATGCACCCTGCCTAGTCCTTGTTGCTTCCAGTTCCATCTCTTTTTCTTTCAGCTCCATCTCTCTCTTGTGGGCCGCCTCTTTGGCTTTCTCTTCTCTGTCTCTCAGCTCTATCTCT
>NW_020711021.1:0-1964 GCF_002925995.2 Terrapene triunguis | reverse complement strand
ATTTGGTCCTGCCATGCGGGCAGGGGACTGGACTCGATGACCTCTCGGGGTCCCTTCCAGTCCTAGGATCTATGAATCTATGAATCTATGAAACTAGTGGGTGATTCACTGTTCGGGGCGAGAGGCGACTTGGTGACACGTACTGATAGGGAGCATGGCTCTGAGCAAACAAGACTTGGGGAGAAGGAGCTGTTAAAAACCTCAGCATCCGGCTACTTCCAAGTGGGCTGAGAAATGAGCACTGCATGCGGGGACTGGGGGGAGAGGAGCTCGTATGTGCCCGAGGCGGGGGCTGCAGGCTCTCTGGCCGCACTCCGGAGCAGGCTCAGAACATCAAGGCAGAGGGTGGGCTCGTTGCTAAAAGGGTCAAAATGAAGGTGGTTCTCTACCCGAGTGGGCAATGCAGCTCCACTGCTCTGCTGAGAGGCAGGGAAGCAAGAGGGGAGGTGTCACCCTGCTTAAAGGGAGCCCCTGTGCGTCAGCACAGCCACCCCTGTACAGATCAGCGGGGCTGCTCTAACCACAGGGAACGAGTTTCACAAAACAGTGCAAAATTCCTGTCCTGCCTGAGCAGGCACAATGACAGAATGAAATCAGTTGCATCCCCTCTCTGCAGGTAGGGGCCAGATTCTGCCTCCAGGCGCTCCCCCATGGCTCCCTCTCCTGCAGCTCAGTGGGAGCCCCTGCACCAATCCAAGGGGGAACTTGTCCCTAAAACGGGGAGGGGCCAAGTCCCAGAGTTAGCAAGAATTCAGTCCTGACCAGTAATTAGAATTTGTTCTATTGAATCAGGAATCTGCTCCGATTTCTGTCATTTTATGTGCTTAGAACAGCCTCCGTAGCCCAAACAGAACAAATGCCATCAGCAGCTGCGTGGTTCTGATAAGTTACTGAAGCGATTTACGGGGTTGGCAAATTGCTCTGGAAGCAAGAGTGAGGTTTTTCTTTTCCTTTGCGAATCCAAGTCCTTACCGCTCAGTTACTAGCCTGGAATTTAAAGATTCTGTCGTTCCAGTGCTTGCTTTTGAGGTATAATAAATGCAGTATTTAAAATACAAAAAGATGTAGACGTTCTATAAACACAGACAATGCTTACATAATTAACTAATAAAAATAACCTGCATTCTAGCCTGCAAAAAATGTTATTAGTTTCAAAACAAAGCAGAGTTTTGTATGATAATTAGAAGCAGAAGAAGTTCAAACATGAAAGTGGACATTTTTCTTGGCCTGAGGTTAGGGCCTCAGAACTGGTCTCAGTTTGGGGGTAGTAAAATCTCCCTGTCGCCTGATGTAACTGACATATATAGGAGGTTTGGGACCTGAACCAGCTCCAAGCAGAGTGGAGAGGTATTTGGAAGATTTCCCTTTTTCTGGACACATCAGGGTTTCCCCTTTTGGAGTCTGCAGACATGTGAGCCCAGCTTATGTAGGGCAGGACCCTGCTGACCAGGGAGGATGGTCCTTGGCTGACCTGGCTACCTCCCTGTATGGTATATGGCTGCAGGTGGATGAGGGCATGTGACTCTGGGCTGAGTGAGTTGCTCCAGGAGCCAGGCAGTAAGCCGAGCCAGGCATGTGACCCTCCCCACTTCAGCCCACTGCAGGCACATACTCCCAGACCAGTTCAGGAGTGTGACCAGGGATCTGCAGAGATGCATTCCCCTGCGGCTGCTCTAGGAGTGGTAGCCAAAGCCAGCCCTGGTGTTATTTCTGAGCGGGAGATGGAGTCGCTGGGCGGGGCTGGTGGAAGCGCTTTGGTGAGGGAGCCACGGAGTTTTTTATTCAGGGTTTATTACAGGTTTTGGACGCTGGGCCAAATTGCTGTTGTTGTTTTCATGATATTTATCTCCATGCTCAGAGCAACCAAACCAACCAGACCAGGTGTGCGACAGCCCCGCTCCCTCCCCACCCAAGTAGATTTGGGCGCGTGATTCCATCCAGCTATGCATCAGTATGGTCCAAGA
>NW_020711020.1:0-2294 GCF_002925995.2 Terrapene triunguis | reverse complement strand
GACTGGACTCGATGACCTCTCGAGGTCCCTTCCAGTCCTAGAATCTATGAATCTATGAATCTATGCTCCAGTACAGGCACCCAGACACCACGTTACTGAGTGCTCGATAAATACCCGGATTAGATATTCAGAGAGACGGGCTCTCTCCTTTCCTGCCCCCTTCCCGCAGGCTGAGCAGGCTAGAAGTGATGACCAAGGAGCAAGTGATTTGAACTTGCAGCCCGGCATTGCACAGCCACTATTCTCAGCCTCATTTCAGATGCAACTGCAGCAATATCTGGGACCAGTGCGACTGCTTAATACCCAGAAGAGATGGTATCGCGCACTCTATCTTGGACCATACTGATGCATAGCTGGATGGAATCACGCGCCCAAATCTACTTGGGTGGGGAGGGAGCGGGGCTGTCGCACACCTGGTCTGGTTGGTTTGGTTGCTCTGAGCATGGAGATAAATATCATGAAAACAACAACAGCAATTTGGCCCAGCGTCCAAAACCTGTAATAAACCCTGAATAAAAAACTCCGTGGCTCCCTCACCAAAGCGCTTCCACCAGCCCCGCCCAGCGACTCCATCTCCCGCTCAGAAATAACACCAGGGCTGGCTTTGGCTACCACTCCTAGAGCAGCCGCAGGGGAATGCATCTCTGCAGATCCCTGGTCACACTCCTGAACTGGTCTGGGAGTATGTGCCTGCAGTGGGCTGAAGTGGGGAGGGTCACATGCCTGGCTCGGCTTACTGCCTGGCTCCTGGAGCAACTCACTCAGCCCAGAGTCACATGCCCTCATCCACCTGCAGCCATATACCATACAGGGAGGTAGCCAGGTCAGCCAAGGACCATCCTCCCTGGTCAGCAGGGTCCTGCCCTACATAAGCTGGGCTCACATGTCTGCAGACTCCAAAAGGGGAAACCCTGATGTGTCCAGAAAAAGGGAAATCTTCCAAATACCTCTCCACTCTGCTTGGAGCTGGTTCAGGTCCCAAACCTCCTATATATGTCAGTTACATCAGGCGACAGGGAGATTTTACTACCCCCAAACTGAGACCAGTTCTGAGGCCCTAACCTCAGGCCAAGAAAAATGTCCACTTTCATGTTTGAACTTCTTCTGCTTCTAATTATCATACAAAACTCTGCTTTGTTTTGAAACTAATAACATTTTTTGCAGGCTAGAATGCAGGTTATTTTTATTAGTTAATTATGTAAGCATTGTCTGTGTTTATAGAACGTCTACATCTTTTTGTATTTTAAATACTGCATTTATTATACCTCAAAAGCAAGCACTGGAACGACAGAATCTTTAAATTCCAGGCTAGTAACTGAGCGGTAAGGACTTGGATTCGCAAAGGAAAAGAAAAACCTCACTCTTGCTTCCAGAGCAATTTGCCAACCCCGTAAATCGCTTCAGTAACTTATCAGAACCACGCAGCTGCTGATGGCATTTGTTCTGTTTGGGCTACGGAGGCTGTTCTAAGCACATAAAATGACAGAAATCGGAGCAGATTCCTGATTCAATAGAACAAATTCTAATTACTGGTCAGGACTGAATTCTTGCTAACTCTGGGACTTGGCCCCTCCCCGTTTTAGGGACAAGTTCCCCCTTGGATTGGTGCAGGGGCTCCCACTGAGCTGCAGGAGAGGGAGCCATGGGGGAGCGCCTGGAGGCAGAATCTGGCCCCTACCTGCAGAGAGGGGATGCAACTGATTTCATTCTGTCATTGTGCCTGCTCAGGCAGGACAGGAATTTTGCACTGTTTTGTGAAACTCGTTCCCTGTGGTTAGAGCAGCCCCGCTGATCTGTACAGGGGTGGCTGTGCTGACGCACAGGGGCTCCCTTTAAGCAGGGTGACACCTCCCCTCTTGCTTCCCTGCCTCTCAGCAGAGCAGTGGAGCTGCATTGCCCACTCGGGTAGAGAACCACCTTCATTTTGACCCTTTTAGCAACGAGCCCACCCTCTGCCTTGATGTTCTGAGCCTGCTCCGGAGTGCGGCCAGAGAGCCTGCAGCCCCCGCCTCGGGCACATACGAGCTCCTCTCCCCCCAGTCCCCGCATGCAGTGCTCATTTCTCAGCCCACTTGGAAGTAGCCGGATGCTGAGGTTTTTAACAGCTCCTTCTCCCCAAGTCTTGTTTGCTCAGAGCCATGCTCCCTATCAGTACGTGTCACCAAGTCGCCTCTCGCCCCGAACAGTGAATCACCCACTAGTTTCATAGATTCATAGATTCATAGATCCTAGGACTGGAAGGGACCCCGAGAGGTCATCGAGTCCAGTCCCCTGCCCGCATGGCAGGACCAAAT
>NW_020711019.1:0-4744 GCF_002925995.2 Terrapene triunguis | reverse complement strand
CTGATAGACATTTATCTAACCTACTCTTAAATATCTCCAGAGATGGAGATTCCACAACCTCCCTAGGCAATTTATTCCAGTGTTTAACCACCCTGACAGTTAGGAACTTTTTCCTAATGTCCAACCTAGACCTCCCTTGCTGCAGTTTAAGCCCATTGCTTCTTGTTCTATCCTTAGAGGCTAAGGTGAACAAGTTTTCTCCCTCCTCCTTATGACACCCTTTTAGATACCTGAAAACTGCTATCATGTCCCCTCTCAGTCTTCTCTTTTCCAAACTAAACAAACCCAATTCTTTCAGCCTTGCTTCATAGGTCATGTTCTCAAGACCTTTAATCATTCTTGTTGCTCTTCTCTGGACCCTTTCCAATTTCTCCACATCTTTCTTGAAATGCGGTGCCCAGAACTGGACACAATACTCCAGCTGAGGCCTAACCAGAGCAGAGTAGAGCGGAAGAATGACTTCTCGTGTCTTGCTCACAACACACCTGTTAATACATCCCAGAATCATGTTTGCTTTTTTTGCAACAGCATCACACTGTTGACTCATATTTAGCTTGTGGTCCACTATAACCCCTAGATCCCTTTCTGCCGTACTCCTTCCTAGACAGTCTCTTCCCATTCTGTATGTGTGAAACTGATTTTTTCTTCCTAAGTGGAGCACTTTGCATTTGTCTTTGTTAAACTTCATCCTGTTTAACTCAGACCATTTCTCCAATTTGTCCAGATCATTTTGAATTATGACCCTGTCCTCCAAAGCAGTTGCAATCCCTCCCAGTTTGGTATCATCCGCAAACTTAATAAGCGTACTTTCTATGCCAATATCTAAGTCGTTAATGAAGATATTGAACAGAGCCGGTCCCAAAACAGACCCCTGCGGAACCCCACTCGTTATGCCTTTCCAGCAGGATTGGGAACCATTAATAACAACTCTCTGAGTATGGTTATCCAGCCAGTTATGCACCCACCTTATAGTAGCCCCATCTAAATTGTATTTGCCTAGTTTGTCGATAAGAATATCATGCGAGACCGTATCAAATGCCTTACTAAAGTCTAGGTATACCACATCCACAGCTTCTCCCTTATCCACAAGACTCGTTATCCTATCGAAGAAAGCTATCAGATTGGTTTGACATGATTTGTTCTTTACAAATCCATGCTGGCTGTTCCCTATCACCTTACCACCTTCCAAGTGTTTGCAGATGATTTCCTTAATTACTTGCTCCATTATCTTCCCTGGCACAGAAGTTAAACTAACTGGTCTGTAGTTTCCTGGGTTGTTTTTATTTCCCTTTTTTATAGATGGGCACTATATTTGCCCTTTTCCAGTCTTCTGGAATCTCTCCCGTCTCCCATGATTTTCCAAAGATAATAGCTAGAGGCTCAGATACCTCCTCTATTAGCTCCTTGAGTATTCTAGGATGCATTTCATCAGGCCCTGGTGACTTGCAGGCATCTAACTTTTCTAAGTGATTTTTAACTTGTTCTTTTTTTATTTTATCTGCTAAACCTACCCCCTTCCCATTAGCATTCACTATGTTAGGCATTCCTTCAGACTTCTCGGTGAAGACCGAAACAAAGAAGTCATTAAGCATCTCTGCCATTTCCAAGTTTCCTGTTACTGTTTCTCCCTCTTCACTGAGCAGTGGGCCTACCCTGTCTTTGGTCTTCCTCTTGCTTCTAATGTATTGATAAAAAGTCTTCTTGTTTCCCTTTATTCCCGTAGCTAGTTTGAGCTCATTTTGTGCCTTTGCCTTTCTAATCTTGCCCCTGCATTCCTGTGTTGTTTGCCTATATTCATCCTTTGTAATCTGTCCTAGTTTCCATTTTTTATATGACTCCTTTTTATTTTTTAGATCATGCAAGATCTCGTGGTTAAGCCAAGGTGGTCTTTTGCCACATTTTCTATCTTTCCTAACCAGCGGAATAGCTTGCTTTTGGGCCCTTAATAGTGTCCCTTTGAAAAACTGCCAACTCTCCTCAGTTGTTTTTCCCCTCAGTCTTGATTCCCATGGGACCTTACCTATCAGCTCTCTGAGCTTACCAAAATCCGCCTTCCTGAAATCCATTGTCTCTATTTTGCTGTTCTCCCTTCTACCCTTCCTTAGAATTGCAAACTCTATGATTTCATGATCACTTTCACCCAAGCTGCCTTCTACTTTCAAATTCTCAACGAGTTCCTCCCTATTTGTTAAAATCAAGTCTAGAACAGCTTCACCCCTAGTAGCTTTTTCAACCTTCTGAAATAAAAAGTTGTCTGCAATGCAGTCCAAGAATTTGTTGGATAGTCTGTGCCCCGCTGTGTTATTTTCCCAACATATATCTGGATAGTTGAAGTCCCCCATCACCACCAAATCTTGGGCTTTGGATGATTTTGTTAGTTGTTTAAAAAAAGCCTCATCCACCTCTTCCACCTGGTTAGGTGGCCTGTAGTAGACTCCTAGCATGACATCACCCTTGTTTTTTACCCCTTTTAGCCTAACCCAGAGACTCTCAACACTTCCGTCTCCTATGTCCATCTCTACCTCAGTCCAAGTGTGTACATTTTTAATATATAAGGCAACACCTCCTCCCTTTTTCCCCTGTCTATCCTTCCTGAGCAAGCTGTATCCATCCACACCAACATTCCAATCATGTGTATTATCCCACCAAGTTTCAGTGATGCCAACAATGTCATAGTTGTATTTATTTATTAGCACTTCCAGTTCTTCCTGCTTATTACCCATACTTCTCGCATTTGTATATAGGCATCTAAGATACTGGTTTGATCTTTCCTCCCGGTTTTGTCCTGACCCTCCTTTCTCTCTGCCAATATAGCCCACACTCCCTCTCGTCTCCGACCCATCTCCCAGGTCTCCATGTTCCCCACTTACCTGCGGGCTTTGCTCACCTGTCCCCGTCGAACCTAGTTTAAAGCCCTCCTCACTAGGTTAGCCAGTCTGTGTCCAAATAGGGTCTTTCCCCTCCTCGAAAGGTGAACGCCATCTCTGCCTAGCAGTCCTTCCTCAAATAGCATCCCGTGGTCTAGGAAGCCAAAGCCCTCCTGGCGACACCATCTTCGCAGCCAGGCATTCACCTCCATGATGCATCTGTCTCTGCCCGGGCCCCTACCTTTGACAGGAAGAATCGAAGAGAATACCACCTGCGCTCCAAACTCCTTCACCCGTACTCCCAGAGCCCTGTAGTCACTCTTGATCCGCTCAGTGTCACACCGCGCAGTATCATTTGTGCCCACATGGATGAGTAGCATGGGGTAGTAGTCAGAGGGCTGGATAATCCTCGACAATGCCTCCGTAACGTCTCGGATACGGGCTCCCGGCAGGCAGCATACCTCCCGAGATGAAATATCAGGGCGACAGATGGGCGCCTCCGTCCCCCTCAGCAGAGAGTCTCCGACCACCACTACCCTACGTTTCCTATTCGCAGTGGTGGCAGCAGACCTCCCAGCCTTAGGGGTACGAGGCTTCTCCTCCTTTACTGTAGGGGGTGATGCCTTCTTTCCTGTATCAAGAAGAGCATAACGGTTACCTATTACCACAGCGGGAGGGTTCGGAGCAGGGGTGGAGCACTGCCTGCTGCCAGAAGTAACCAGCTGCCAGTGTCCACCCTGAGCCATCTCCTCCTCCACCAGTGGTGTATCAGCAGTCCTGTGTCCTGGGACAGCTACCTCAGCTGTCTCCACATGGACACTGTCCAGGAATTGCTCGTGGATTCGGATGCTTCTCAACCTAGCCACCTCCTCCTGTAGCTCTCCCACCTGCTGCCTGAGAGATTCCACCAGCAGGCACCTTTCACATTGGATGGTCCCCCCAGCCTGGATATCAGTAAGTGGAAATTGCAAGTTACAGTCTCTGCAAAACCACACCAGGATCTGGGTAGAAGCATCCATGCTCAGGCGCTCTGTCTGGCTACAGGCGCAGGAGGAGGAGACAGAAGCAGTGCTGGCACAGGTGTTGCGGGTCTTCCTAACCAGCGTAAGCCTCCCTCTGTCAAACTCCCGTCTGCAGCCCCCTGTCCGCTGAAAGGGTTGTTTAAGCAAGAAGTTTAAAGTTTTAAGGGGAATAAAGGGAAAACAGATAGAACCGGCAAGGGACCCTCGCCCCTTCCCACTCCCCTTCCAAACTCCCTTGCGAAACTCCCTGTTAGCAGCCCCTGTTCGCAAACGCTCCCTGGTCGCTTGTGCGCTGCTTTATAAAGCCCTGGCCTGTATGAATGCCCCGCCCACTGAGTAAGGCTCAGCCAATTACCAGAGGCTTCCTGGTTTCAAACCTTCCTTTGAAGCTCACAGCTTCCAACTGTCAGCCACAGCACACGGTCCTTCAAACAACCAAACAAACAAACAAACAAAAGCATCATGGGATAGGCTCTGGTGTGAGCTGTGCATGCAGCCCTCCTGGGTTGGAAGGATGGGCAAGAACGGGGAATCCTTGAGGTCTCTTTCCCTTGTGCTGCAAGTTGGACACAGAGGAGTTTTGCAAACGTTACCTTCTCAAGGCCAAATATGTTTTTCTCACAGTAGCACATATAAAAGCCAGTGCTGACCAGGGCAGTGGGGCTCCCGAGAATGCTGGGCAGCATTAGCTCAAGGAGTTTGCTCAATCTTGCTGCGTGGACAGATGCTTGTGTCCCATTGAGGAAGATGCAGGCCAGGCTTGGAAGGGGCCTCAGGAACAGATGTGCCTTGACCACAAAGCACAACAGTGCTTGTAATGGCCACAGGAGCAATCAATTATTTATCTGGGTTTGA
>NW_020711018.1:0-1001 GCF_002925995.2 Terrapene triunguis | reverse complement strand
CTGTGCTCCTGCTGCCTTTCCTGCAGCTCAACCATACGCTGTAGCATATCAGTTTGATGCTCCAGCAGCCGGAGCATGGACTCTTGCTTTCTGTGTGCAAGCTGACGCCACCTCTCATCTTCAGCCCGCAACTTCCTCTGTTCCTCCCATGATTCAGCCCGCCACCTCTCCTCCTCAGCCCGCGATTCAGCCCGCCACCTCTCCTCTCGCTCATATTGGGCTTTTCGGTAATCAGTCATTGACTGCCTCCACGCATTCTGCTGTGCTCTGTCAGCGTGGGAGGCAGTCTGTAGTTCTGTAAACATTTCATCACGCGTCCTTCGCTTCCTTTTTCGAATATTCACGAGCCTCTGTGAAGGAGAACGATTTGCAGCTGGTGGATGAGAAGGGAGAGGTGGTTAAAAAAGATACATTTTAGAGAACAATGTGTACACTCTTTCACGTTACATTTTGCTGTTCACACTACACAGCAGATGTGCTTTCGTTACAAGGTCGCATTTTTCCTCTTATATTGAGGGCCTGCCTGTTTGGTGTGAGAGATCACTCACGCAGTGCCAGGTCACAGATTTCAGCTTGCAGGCAGCCATGGTAAGACACAATCTTTTGGCTTTTTTAACCTTCTTAACATGTGGGGATGGTTTCAAAGAGTACTGCTATCATTAACCATACCAAGCACCCGTTGGGTTGGCCATTTAAAATGGGTTTGCAATGTAAAAGGAGGGGCTGCGGTTTCAGGGTTAACGTGCAGCACAAACCCAACTAATAACCCTCCCCTACACACCCAATTCTCTGGGATGATCACTTCACCCCTCCCCCCACCGCGTGGCTAACAGCGGGGAATATTTCTGTTCAGCAGACCAGGAAGGGGCACCTCTGAATGTCCCCTTAATAAAATTGCCCCATTTTAACCAGGTGACCGTGAATGATATCACTCTCCTGAGGATAACAAAGAGAGATAAGGAATGGATGTTGTCTGCATGCCAGCAAACACCGGGACCATA
>NW_020711017.1:339-1716 GCF_002925995.2 Terrapene triunguis | reverse complement strand
AAAAGAATATCCCCATTGTTATTGCTGCTTGCTGTGCGCTCCACAATATCTGTGAGAGTAAGGGGGAGACATTTATGGCGGGGTGGGAGGTTGAGGCAAATCGCCTGGCCGCTGATTACGCGCAGCCAGACACCAGGGCGGTTAGAGGAGCACAGCATGGCGCGGTGCGCATCAGAGAAGCTTTGAAAACGAGTTTTGTGACTGGCCAGGCTACGGTGTGAAACTTCTGTTTGTGTCTCCTTGATGAACCCTCCGCCCCCCCCCCACCCGGTTCACTCTACTTCCCTGTAAGCCAACCACCCCACCCTACCCTTCCCCCTTCGAGCACCGCTTGCAGAGGCAATAAAGTCATTGTTACTTCACATTCATGCATTCTTTATTAATTCATCACACAACTAGGGGGATAATTGCAAAGGTAGCCCGGGATGGGTGGGGGAGGAGGGAAGGAAAAGGACACACTGCAGTTTAAAACTTTAACTCTTATTGAAGGCCAGCCTTCTGATGCTAGGGCAATCATCTGGGGTGGAGTGACTGGGTGGCCGGAGGCCCCCCCACCGTGTTCTTGGGCATCTGGGTGAGGAGGCTATGGAACTTGGGGAGGAGGGCTGTTGGTTACACAGGGGCTGTAGCGGTGGTCTCTGCTCCTGCTGCCTTTCCTGCAGCTCAACCATACGCTGGAGCATATCAGTTTGATGCTCCAGCAACCGGAGCATCGACTCTTGCCTTCTGTCTGCAAGCTGACGCCACCTATCATCTTCAGCCCGCAACTTGCTCTGTTCATCCCGCGATTCAGCACGCCACCTCTCCTCTCATTCATATTGTGCTTTTCTGTCATTGATTGCCTCCACACATTCTGCTGTGCTCTGTCAGCGTGGGAGGACATCTGTAGCTCTGTGAACATGTCATCACGCGTCCTACGTTTTCTCTTTCTAATCTTCACTAGCCTCTGTGAAGGAGAAACATTTGCAGCTGGTGGAGGAGAAGGGAGAGGTGGTTAAAAAGACACATTTTAGAGAACAATGGGTACACTCTTTCACGTTAAATTTTGCTGTTCACATTACACAGCACATGTGCTTTCTTTACAAGGTCACATTTTTCCTCTTATATTGAGGGCCTGCCGGTTTGGTGTGAGAGATCACTCACGCAGTGCCAGGCCACAGATTTCAGCTTGCAGGCAGCCATGGTAAGACACAGTCTTTTGGCTTTTTTAACCTTCTTAACATGTGGGAATGGTTTCAAACAGTAGCGCCCTCATTTCCCATACCAAGCACCCGTTGGGTTGGCCATTTAAAATGGGTTTGCAATGTAAAAGGAGGGGCTGCGGTTTCCGGGTTAACATGCATCACAAACCCAACTAGCCCCCCCCCCCCACACACA
>NW_020711017.1:0-239 GCF_002925995.2 Terrapene triunguis | reverse complement strand
CCCAACTAGCCCCCCCCCCACACACACACCCAATTCTCTGGGATGATCACTTCACCCCTCCCCCCCACCGCATGGCTAACAGCGGGGAATATTTCTGTTCAGCAGAGCAGGAACGGGCACCTCTGAATGTCCCCTTAATAAAATTGCCCCATTTCAACCAGGTGACCGTGAATGATATCACTCTCCTGAGGATAACAAAGAGCGATAAGGAATGGATGTTGTCTGCATGCCAGCAAACA
>NW_020711016.1:0-5235 GCF_002925995.2 Terrapene triunguis | reverse complement strand
CCCTACATTTGAACCCTAAAGTTCAAAGTGGGGATCCAGCCTTGACATGGTGGCATAGCGGTGGAGATCGTTTAAACCCAAAAACCAGTAAGAGATTTTTTTTTTCCTTCTAGCTGCTTGGAAAGCAGAGCTGAAGGTAGATGCATATCTTATCTCTCCTTGCCTGAAGGCAGAGGTGTTAAGTTTTTTTTTAACAAGGGGCTTTGTTAAGAGAAGGGTTCAAAGGGAGCAAACTTTGACTGACTGGTAAAGATAATTTACAAGTTGAATTGTTTTTTTTTCCTTTTTACATCCTCGGGAGTAGCTTGTTAGAAAGTCTCGGTTAACTCAGCAGCAGCCAGAGCTAAGTACATCCCAGTCTCAGTCAACTGCAGAGGGTGTGACCCAGCACAAGAAAACAGGAAAATGACTGCCAAAGAAGTAACTAACAAAATAGAACTGGCCAGACTAGAAGCAGAAGAAAATGAGAGAAAACATCAGAGACTGCTTGAAATTAAAAAACTCGAGGCAGAGCAGCATGAAAGAGAAGAAAAAGCCAAACAGGAGGCCCATGAAAGAGAAGAAAAAGCCAAACAGGAGGCCCATAAAAGAGAGATGGAGCTGAAAGAAAAAGAGATGGAACTGGAAGCAGCAAGGACTAGGCAGGATGCAGCAGACCATCCTAACAACTCCTCTCCAGGTACCACTTCCCATCCCAGGAAATTCCCCACCTACAAGGCAGGCGATGATACTGAGGCCTTCTTAGAAAATTTTGAAAGGGCCTGCCTTGGATACAGCATCCCTCTAACCCAGTACATGGTAGAGCTGAGGCCGCAGCTCAGTGGACCCTTAGCAGAGGTGGCGGCTGAAATGCCTAAGGAACACATGAACAGTTATGAACTTTTTAAAAACAAGGCCAGACTCAGAATGGGGCTAACACCCGAGCATGCCCGTCGGCGGTTCAGAGCCCTAAGGTGGAAACCAGATGTGTCATTTACCCGGCATGCCTACCACATTGACAAAAATTGTGATGCCTGGGTATCAGGAGCAAATGTTAAATCTCTGGAAGATCTGCTTTCCCTAGTAAAAATGGAGCAGTTTTTAGAGAGTGTTCCTGAGGAAATAGAAAGGTACATCCTAGATAGGAAGCCCAAAACTGTAACCGAGGCGGGGGAGATTGGAGCCAAATGGGTGGAGGTGACAGAAAAGAAAAAAGCTAGTAGCAGTTGGAGCGAATATCAGAAGGGGCAAGCCGAAACAAAACCTTATCACCGGGGACAACCCAAGGCCCCACCCACCTCCCAAGGGAAACCCCAGACGCCTTCTCACCCCACCCCACCAGTCTCCACCAACCAACATCGCCCCGGTGATACCTTAGCAGGGCAATGTTTTAAATGTAATGAACTGGGGCATATAAAGGCTCACTGCCCCAAGAACCCCAACCGATTACAGTTCATTACACCCCAGTCACACCAAAGATCCCCAGACCCAGATGCCTCTCTCATACCCTCGGAGCGAAGGGAAACCTTGAGAGTGGGCGGAAAGAAGGTTATCGCTTGGAGGGATACTGGGGCACAAGTGTCAACTATCCACCAATCCCTAGTGGACCCCAAACTCATCAACCCGGAGGCTACAGTGACAATTCAACCCTTCGTGTCACAGTCTGTAACCTTGCCTACAGCCCAGTTGCATGTCCAGTACAAGGGCTGGGCAGGAATGTGGACTTTTGCAGTCTATGACAATTATCCCATCCCCATGCTGCTGGGGGAAGACTTGGCCAACCATGTGAAGCTAGCCAAGAGGGTGGGAATAGTCACTCGCAGCCAGGCTAAGCAAGCTTTCACCCCCATCCCTGTTCCTGAGCCGTCCACCAGAGCCCCGTCTGTGTTACCGGAGACCCAAACACAGGTGGTGGAACCGGATCCCCTGCCAACGACTGCAACAGCCGTAGTGGATCCAATCCCAGAGACCCAGCCAAAGCCAGTCCCAGAACCGGAACTGGCAACGCAACCAGCACCAGAACCATTGCCAGCACTGAGTCCAGCGCTTGCAACCCCGTCTACAACTCCAATGCCAGAGGGCACCAGCGAGCCTGAACTGGCGGAAGCAGCAGATAACCCTACCCAAGAGGCTCAGCCAGAGCCTGAAATACCACATAGTGCACCAGCGGACAGCGGTTCACAGTCAATGGAAACAGCCCCAGCACCTGCATCGCTTCCAGAGGGACCAAGCCCCAGTCCACAGTCCAAGGAGGAACTGATGTCTCCAGCATCAAGGGAACAGTTCCAGGCCGAGCAGGAAGCAGATGACAGCCTTCAGAAAGCTTGGGCGGCGGCGCGGAGCACCCCACCGCCTCTCAGCTCTTCTAACCGATCCCGGTTTGTTGTAGAACAAGGACTGTTATACAAGGAGACTCTTTCTGGTGGGCACCAGGAAGACTGGCATCCTCAAAAACAGTTGGTAGTTCCCACTAAGTATCGGGTAAAGCTCTTGAGCTTAGCCCATGATCATCCCAGTGGCCATTCTGGGGTGAACAGAACCAAAGACCGGTTGGGGAAGTCCTTCCACTGGGAGGGAATGGGCAAGGACGTTGCTAATTATGTCCGGTCTTGTGAGGTGTGCCAACGAGTGGGAAAGCCCCAAGACCAGGTTAAAGCCCCTCTCCAGCCACTACCCATAATTGAGGTCCCATTTCAGCGAGTAGCTGTGGATATTCTGGGTCCTTTCCCAAAGAAGACAGCCAGAGGAAAGCAGTACGTACTGACTTTCATGGATTTTGCTACCCGATGGCCGGAAGCTGTACCCTTAAGCAACACCAAGGCTAAAAGTGTGTGCCAGGCATTAGCAGACATTTTTGCCAGGGTAGGGTGGCCCTCCGACATCCTTACAGATTCGGGAACTAATTTCCTGGCAGGGAAAATGAAAAACCTGTGGGAAGCTCATGGGGTGAATCACTTGGTTGCCACCCCTCATCACCATCAAACCAATGGTCTGGTGGAGAGGTTTAATGGAACTTTGGGGGCCATGATACGTAAATTCGTAAATGAACACTCCAATGATTGGGACCTAGTGTTGCAGGAGTTACTTTTTGCCTACAGGGCTGTACCACATCCCAGTTTAGGGTTTTCACCATTTGAACTTGTGTATGGCCGCGAGGTTAAGGGGCCATTACAGTTGGTGAAGCAGCAATGGGAGGGGTTTACGCCTTCTCCAGGAACTAACATTCTAGACTTTGTAAGCAACCTACAAAACACCCTCCGACACTCTTTAGCCCTTGCTAAAGAAAACCTAAAGGATGCTCAGGAAGAGCAAAAGGCCTGGTATGATAAACATTCCAGAGAACGGTCCTTCAAAGTAGGAGACCAAGTCATGGTCTTAAAGGCGCTCCAGGCCCATAAAAAGGAAGCGTCGTGGGAAGGACCATTCACGGTCCAGGAGCGCCTAGGAGCTGTTAACTATCTCATAGCCTCCCCCACCTCCAACATAAAGCCTAAGGTATACCATGTTAATTCTCTTAAGCCCTTTTATTCCAGAGGATTAAACGTTTGCCAGTTTACAGCCCAGGAAACAGATGACGCGGAGTGGCCTGCAGGTGTCTACTACGAAGGAACAAGGAATGGTGGCGTGGAAGAGGTGAACCTCTCCACGACCCTGGGACGTCTGCAGCGACAGCAGATCAAGGAGCTGTGCACAAGCTTTGCACCGATTTTCTCAGCCACTCCAGGACGGACCGAACGAGCATACCACTCCATTGACACAGGTAATGCTCACCCAATTAGAACCCCACCCTACCGGGAGTCACCTCATGCCCAAACTGCTATACAAAGGGAGATCCAGGACATGCTACAGATGGGTATAATCCGCCCCTCTACCAGTGCATGGGCATCTCCAGTGGTTCTAGTTCCCAAACCAGATGGGGAAATACGCTTTTGCGTGGACTTCCGTAAGCTAAATGCTGTAACTCGTCCTGACAACTATCCAATGCCACGCACAGATGAGCTATTGGAGAAATTGGGACATGCCCAATTCATCTCTACTTTAGACTTAACCAAAGGGTACTGGCAAGTACCACTAGATGAACCCGCTAAGGAAAGGTCAGCCTTCGTCACCCAGGCAGGGGTGTATGAATTCAATGTACTCCCTTTCGGGTTGCGAAATGCACCCGCCACCTTCCAAAGACTTGTAGATGGTCTCCTAGTGGGATTGGGAGAATCTGCAGTTGCCTACCTCGATGATGTGGCCATTTTTTCTGATTCATGGACAGAACACCTGGAGCACCTGGAAAAAGTCTTCGAGCGCATCCGACAGGCAGGACTAACTGTTAAGGCTAAAAAGTGTCAAATAGGCCAAAACAGGGTGACTTACTTGGGGCACCAGGTGGGTCAAGGAACTATAAATCCCCTACAGGCCAAAGTGGATGCTATCCAAAAGTGGCCGGTTCCAAAGTCAAAGAAACAGGTCCAATCCTTCTTAGGCTTGGCCGGATATTATAGGCGATTTGTACCACACTACAGCCAAATCGCCGCCCCGCTGACAGACCTAACCAGAAAGAAACAGCCAAATGCAGTTCAGTGGACTGATAAGTGTCAAAAGGCCTTTAACCAGCTTAAGGCAACACTCATGTCTGACCCTGTGCTAAGGGCCCCAGACTTTGACAAACCGTTCCTAGTAACCACAGATGCTTCCGAGCGAGGCGTGGGAGCAGTTTTAATGCAGGAAGGACCGGATCAAGAATTCCATCCTGTCGTGTTTCTCAGCAAGAAACTGTCTGAGAGGGAAAGCCACTGGTCAATCAGCGAAAAGGAATGCTACGCCATTGTGTACGCGCTGGAAAAGCTACGCCCATATGTTTGGGGACGGCGTTTCCAACTACAAACAGACCATGCTGCGCTACAGTGGCTTCATACCGCCAAGGGAAACAACAAAAAACTTCTTCGATGGAGTTTAGCTCTCCAAGATTTTGATTTTGAAATACAACACATTTCGGGAGCTTCTAACAAAGTGGCTGATGCACTCTCCCGGGAAAGTTTCCCAGAGTTAACTGGTTAACAATTGTTCTTGGAATGAAACATATTGTTAGTTTTTATATAATCAGTAGTATGTCTAAAGGTACATGTGTCTTATTAACTCTGTTTTCTCCTAGAACTCCAGGAAGAAATCACAGCCAGTGTGGAACCGAACGTCCAACACTATCTGTGATTTGGGGGGCGTGTCATAACTATAAAGGGAAGGGTAACAGCTCTCTGTGTACAGAGA
>NW_020711015.1:0-8978 GCF_002925995.2 Terrapene triunguis | reverse complement strand
AAGCAGCAGAGAATCAGCCTAGAGAGGTCTTCAGTTTGCTAAATTGACACATTAGCATTATTAAATTCAATTTAGTGGCCCTCTTTAATTGCTTTTTCCATTGCATTTGAATAATCAACGTCATCAAAAACTTCTGTTTCAACTTTACATGCAGTGCTGATCACAGTGAGCTGAGTTTTGAAGTCAAAACAGGAGTACGTGAGGGGTGTGTCATGTCTGCAACCTTTTCAACATTACCATTGACTGTGATGTACAACAGAAGACATGCCAAGAGGCATTAAAGGTACACTCTTCTCATCCCTTGAAGATCTGGACTTCGCAGATGATGTCATTCTCCTATCACATAACCAACACCATCTACAAGAAAAAACAACTCGACTCAACGCATTCAGCCAGCAAATTGGACTGAAAATCAACCGCAATAAAACAGATATCATGACCTTTAGTATTGCCTCACCATCACCAGTATGGATAGAGGATTATGTTCTCACCAATGTAGAAACATTTACATACTGGGCAGCACCATCAGCCAGGACGGTGGAACGAGCCAGGACATCCGGAACAAAATCAATAAAGCCAGGAACACCTTCAGGAGCTTAAATACAGTCTGGAAATCATCAAAACACAGCACCTAAACCAAACTCAAGATTTATCAGAGTTACGTACTTTCAACACTACTTTATAGTGCAGAATGCTTGGGAATGAGAAAGTATGACACGTCCAAACTGTCTTCATTCCATACAACCTGACTCAGAAAAATCCTCCATATCTTTTGACCCAGAACAATCTCAAACCAAGATCTACTGACACAGTGCAGCCAAGAGGATCTGAGCACCATCATTGCCAGGAGGCGTTAGAGATGGATGGGTCATGTGCTTCGTATGAAAACTGATTTCATCACCAGAGTAGCAATAAGATGGACACCTGAAGGCAAGCAAAAACAAGGCCACCCGAAAACAACATGACAAAGAGCTGTGGAAGCCAAGCTGAAAAACCTGGGGCACAGCTGGGGAACCATTGAAAGACTTGCCAGAAACAGACAGGAGTGGAGGAGCTTTGTCACTGCCCTAAACGTAATAGGAACATGATGATGATGAAATGTCAGAAGATGTCTTATAGTTATCAAGTGCAAAGTATTAAAAAATGTGCAACATTCAGGGCTTGGCATAGCATCTCTATCCCTTGAAAGGATTGTAAAGAATACATTATTTGGAAGATACAGATAAGTTGAGATGCAGAAATATTAACACATTTCAGCAGTAGACTCTCTATTACTGCAAGATCTAAAATAAGCAGTACAAATTATGATAAGGAGGTAAATGTCATGTTTTTAAGGGCACCCATTCTAAGTTATCCTCCAGTCTTGTGCTGCATTTACTTAATGTAACAAATTCATTGGTCCTTGAAAGGTTTCTTTCCACAAATTATATAGTGGTCCTATCAACCCCCTCAACACCTTCTTGGTTTTACAGTGAAAGACATTAAAATAGTTGACATATGCCAACTGTTACCAGCCTTTTTAGGTCAAACAAGGGGAAATATTTAATGGCAACAGAGTAACATGATGAGGTAGAATCAAAAACAAAGTAAACTAGCAGCGTATTCCCATCTTTACAAATGGACCAAAATTCTAAATCCAGCATATGGAGAGCTTTACTAAATAGACTGTTTGTTTCAACTTGACTCTGATATTGGATCAGTCCAAGTGGGTATCACTCACAGATCAGAAGAAATGTTGTTCTCTTCCTGCCTGTTTACTTGCCTTTCTGTTCCTCTACATACCATAGAATCAGAGATAAATTTTAAATTCTTTGGGGCGCCTCTTTGGCCTGAAATCTTATATATTATACAGCTGCCAAGTGACCACTGTTTTCATTTCTGACCCTTATGAAACCATCAACAGTCCATAGTTTCAGAAAAGAAGAGAGAGAGAATTATTTTCCATTGGTACTTAGATTATTTTAACAACAACAACAACAACAACAACAGTGATATATGAACACAAAAACATTTCAGGTGCATTTGCTACCTCAAATTTAAATTTTATTTATTTGAACATTTAGTTTGGATGTGTGAGATGACACTTAAAAAAATCACTGCAGGCCTCCCTGTGAATCTGTATCCTCTTGTCTGAAAACCCCACATCAGCAACATCATCCAGAGGTTATTTCTGACACTTCTTGTGCTTTGTATTTTTGGTAGTGATCTAGACATGGCAGTTTTCTAATGAATACTTTTTGGAAATCTTTTTCTCAGAGAAATAAAGGAGAGAATTCCCCTGAATACATAATGTTAAAATCTCATTATAAAAATAAATTAAACCACCACTCTCCTTCTCTACACGATAATTTCCCTAATAGTTATGTCAAAGCAGGGGAATATTGCTTCAAGTATGGAATAGGTAACAGCAATAGATTAACTCTTAAAGAACAAAATTCCTGGTCAGCTAACTACAACTCCTGAGAGCTTTTAAGCTCTCAAAGCTCCATATTGCCACACAGATTGTCAGGAGTTGTAATTCAGCTCCATCCTAGGAAGACCAGTTGGCTCAGGAAACAGCACAAGTTACGTTATTCATCCATCAGAGACTTGGTGGAGTGTCTGAAAGGGCCAGAAGAAAACCAGGATTTAGCTCCACCAAGAGGAGGAAATTTTATCATTGACTTCAGTGGGTCTAGGATTTCATCTGCGTTTTCTCTTTTTTTAACGAAGCAGAAGAGCAAAATATCACCATTTTCCTTGAAAGGTCTTATGTAGACACCCCCTCTGCCCTGACCTCTGGAAAGAAAACTGTATCCATACAAGACTGTCTTTAAGTTTTCCTTGTAAGTTGAGGAAAACGTACACTTTTTTAAAAATTATGTATGTTTGAATGTATATATGTATATAAAGCTATTGATATGCTTGGTGCTTTGCAGACAGACATTCTCAGGATTTTTCCACTAATTTTGCTGGTGGGATATTTTTTTTGCATACATCTACTAGGTCCCAGTCGTGCAATATCATGATCACCCTCAATTTATTTAACATGAATGTGAATTGAAAATATATAGTACCATGCACGATTGGGTCCTACTAGAGGTGAGCAAACAAATTGTCCTGCAAACAAATGTTGTGAAAAAATGTCCGAGACCATTTTCCTATAAAGCACCATACATAAGTATATAAGGATTGGAGGATCAGTCCCTCCAAGCTTGATTCAATTCCAGTTAAAGTCAGTAGGAGTATTTCCATTGACTACAGTGGGAGTTAGATGGAAGTAACGCTTCCAGAAATGCCTAAGTCCCATTTTCAAAAGTGACTAAGCTCTGAAATGCCTATGTTACTTTTGAAAATGGGACTAAGATTCTAAATCTCATAGGTGCTCTTGAAAATTTTACTGAGCAGATGGTGGCCAAAATGTATTAATACCTTAGAATTATTTGCTGCATCTCCACTTGTCCTCCTTTATCCCTATCCAAATTTAACTATAGAATCTAGATGAACATCACTGTAACAATGCTGGTTCTGGCAGGACCCAACTGAGAGTGCCAATTCAGGACAAATTGCTTAAAGCAGGGCAGTTACAGCCTAAGACTGGGGTTTTTTCACCTCCAAGGCAAACCAAACCAGCCAAACAGAGAGGATTTTGGCTTTACCCCACTGGCTAATTACAAGTCACACAAGCAATTCCCTTAGACATTCCAGTTTCCCAGTATCACCACCAATGCCCCTCGTTATGGGGATGAATGGTTATGAAAACCAATACCCCAATAAAAGAAAAAAAAAGGTTCTCTCGATCCCAAAGGACCATGCCCCAGACCCAGGTCAATATACAAATCAGATCTTACCCACAAATCACGCTGTTGCCAGTCCTTTAGAATCTAAAATCTAAAGGTTTATTCACAGAAGGAAAAAGATATAGATGAAAGCTAGAATTGGTTAAATGGAATCAATTACACACAGTAATGGCAAAGTTCTTGGTTCAGGCTTGTAAGCAGTGATAGAATAAACTGCAGGTTCAACTCAAGTCTCTGGAGTACATCCACAGCTGGGATGGGTCATCAGTCCTTTGTGTAGAGCTTCCGTTTGTAGCAAAGTCCCTCCAGAGGTAAAAAGCAGGATTGAAGACCAGATGGAGATGAGGCCTCAGCCTTTTATAGTTGCTTCCAGGTGTAAGAACACCTCTTTGTTCTTACTGTGGAAAATTACAGCAAAATGGAGTTTGGAGTCACATGGGCAAGTCCCTGAATACTTTGCTGAGTCACAAGGTGTATCTGCCTTCTGTCAGTGGGTAAGTTGTATAACTGATTGTCCTTAATGGGCCATCAAGCAGGCTAGGCAGAGCTGACACCAACTTGTCTAGGGTGTCACCCAGAAGCATAGCATAAGTTTGAAATACAGACAGTATAGAACCGATATTCATAACTTCAACTACAAAAATGATACACACATACAGAGAGCATACTCATAACCAGCAAATCATAACCTTCCCATAGACACCTCACACGACAACCTTTGAATAATATTTGCTGCAAATATATAACAGTGGTTGCAACAATGATCTATACGGTTACAGATTATGTAAATAATGTCACAATCACCCAAGCTACTCAACTGCTAATTCCAAAATTCAGTTTCATTTTCCTAATGATCTGTAATTTCCAGAAAGCCTTTTTATAGCATTCTAGAGCAGTGGTTCTCTACCAGGGGTCCAGGAACCCCTGGGGGGCCGCAAGCAGGTTTCAGGGGGTCCGCCAAGCAGGGCCAGCATTAGACTCACTGGGACCCAGGGTAGAAAGCCAAAACCCCACCACATGAGTCTGAATCCCGGGGCCCTGAGCCCTGCCACCTGGGGCTGAAGCTGAAGCCTGAGCAACGTAGCTTCGCGGGGAGCCCTGTGGCATGGGGCCCCAAGCAATTGTCTTGCTTGCTACCCCCTAACACTGGCCCTGGCTTTTATATGCAGAAAACCAGTTATTGTGGCACAGGTGGGCCGTGGAGTTTTTATAGCATGTTGGGGGGGGCCTCCGAAAGAAAAAGGTTGAGAATCCGTGTTCTAGAGCATACTTCCGTTAGTTAAAAAGAATAAATCTGTGTAACTGCACACTGAATCCTTTAAAGTAGAAAATTAGCCTATGTTATGTTTAAACTCTACTATACAACTTAGATTTGTCCATTTGTTATTTTTAATTTTTTTTAGTCAATGCACTGGGCTGTCAGAAGTAAAAAAGAGCCAATGCTGGAAGCACCTGAGCTAAATAATAGCAACAACATAACTAATGACACTTGGGCCCAACAGACTGAAAACAATAAAGATGGATTGTCCGATAAGAGAAGGGAGCAAGATGATGCTGAGACTTCTGATGAGAAGCCACAATCACCAAAGAGTCCAGACTCTCCAAGTAAGTGGAACCAGTGATGTGACAGATTTCAGTGTCCAGGCATTTTACCTGATAGTGAAGTTTTTACTCATGGAAAACTCCCATCTAATTAAGTGGGAGTTTTGCTTGAGTATGATGTTCAGGACTGGGTCTTATAGGATAAACTGAATAAGAAATGGGTGACTACATAATTTTTTCAGTAATTCCCATTCCCTTACTTTCCTGTATATTTGCATATGTCTTATTACTTGGTGTGCACCTGTAAGAATATTAGACAGAGAACGTGATTTTCAGAACTGTGAGTACAATTAATGTGATCGCTCATGCAGTTGGCCACTTGTATGCATAAAGCATAACTAAGATGACTTCACATTCAAGTAACTGCATATGTACAATTTTGAAAATCAGGGCCTGAGAGGTGCAAATTGCAATACTAAGGATTCCAATGGCTGCAAGCTCTTAATTTAACTAGCTATCTCAGTTAGGGCCCAGTTTTATACCACTTGTGTCCTGGATTTTGATGTAATTTATTACAGAACTGTGTAACAACTTTTTCATCCAAAAGAGGCAAATTTCGGTATTCTTCTGTCTATAAAATATTACAAATCCCAGACCAAGTTCAAATTATGTCTCTCTCAAGGTGGCCCATTATTTCAGTCTCCACTGCCCACTTGTTAAATTTTCAAACAAGCACCTTTTGTGCTTTCTCTCATGCTGCCCCTCTGGCTTGGAAGGAGCTTCCGGCAAATATCTGCAAAGCTGCTTCACAATCCTCCTTCAAAACCCTCCTTTAAACTCTCTTTTTCTGTCATGGCTACAAAAAAAACTTGACCGCAGTTAGACTGCTGGTATTCTGAGATCAGTGCCTATCATGCTGATCAGTATTGTCTTATTGTTTCCTTGTTCTTCCCTGTCTGTATCTATCTGTTGTCTCTTGTCAGATACTTAGGGCTGGTCCACACTAACCCCCCAGTTCGAACTAAGATATGCAACTTCAGCTACGTGAATAACGTAGCTGAAGTCGAAGTATCTTAGTTCCAACTACAAGGTACTTACCGCGGGTCCACACACGGCAGGCAGGCTCCCCCGTTGACTCCGTGTACTCCTCTCGCGGAGCAGGAGTACCGGTGTCGACGGCGAGCACTTCCGGGATCGATTTATCGCGTCTAGACAAGACGCGATAAATCGATCCCAGAAGATCGATTGCTTACCGCCAAACCCGGAGGTAAGTATAGACGTACCCTTAGATTGTAAACTCTTTGGAGCAAGGACATCTTGTGTGTTTCGTACAGAGCAGTGGGGGGGTCCATGACTAGGGTTCCTCAGTGGGGGTCCATGACTAGGGTTCCTCAGTGCTACATGCGATATAAATTAATAATCTAGTTTTGTGGTATTTTCTGCTCTAAACATTTAGGGGCTAACTATTTCTCATTTACACTAAGGCCCTTTTACACTGCTCTCACAATGTACACGAGTGTTAAAGTGGGTATAAATGACATTTACACCTAATACAAGGACCTTTTACACTTCTGAAGAAGTATACAGGGGGTCTTAGTGTAAAGAAAAAACTCAGTCTGTAAACTTTTAAAAAAACCTAAAGGCATAAATTGGAGCTAGGCAACTCTGAACTTATTCTGAGCCCCATTAATTCCTCCACTGCAAAAATGAATACATCTTTTAGTTATTAAAATACTGACTGTGCTTGGTTCTGTATAAAAACACAGAAGATGACCTATTCCTTGTCTCAAAGAGTTTGTTTATTTTGTTAGAGGGGCTCTTGCATGCTAGATCAATACAGACTCTTCTCTTTTTGTTTGATCCTGCAGTGGTTTCATAATTCTGGGTTTAGGCCATCACAGAACAGCAAGTGATTATAATGTAACGAAGTACTGCCTGATCAAATAGGAAGTGAGGTGGAGCTGTGAGGGATTAAACCCTTGTTTAAAACCAGACATCTTTGGAATGTAGCAAATATGATAAGAAAATTTTATACACATGAAGTATAACTGGAGTTACATTTTAACATTAGACAAATGATGCTCTTTAAAAGTTTAGCAGATTAAAATATTTGCCATTTTAAGTCATATTAAGTCTGCATTCCCATTTTGCTGTTGGACTTTAATAAGCTAATATATTACTGTGCAAAGATGTTTTGATTTCCAAATTTGGGTTTTTTTTATTTTTTTGAAATAATTTCAGGTTTGTCTTTTTCTGATGTACTAGGTCAGTGATTCTCAAACTTTTGTACTAGTGACCCCTTTCAAATAGGAAGCCTATGAGTGCGACCCCCCCCCTTATAAATTAAAAACACTTTTTTATATATTTAACACCATTATAAATGGTGGATGCAAAGCGGGGTTTGGGGTGGAGGCTGACAGCTTGCGACCCCCCCATGTAATAACCTCGCAACCCCCTGAGGGGTCCCAACCCCCCAGTTTGAGAACCCCTGTATTAGGTAGTCTCTGACAAAAGCTCTGATTAGATGGATTTAAATAAGTTGCACGGCTTTCTTTCATCGAGGAGTATTATGCTATAATAAATTTCTATGAGGCTTTCTTTTCACATCAGTTATGTTTTAGAACTTACTTGGATTGTTAAGCATATCTGAAAGACTTCCTCTGTAACATGCTTGTGGAGTGTCAAAGGGCTCATGTTTTTTGTTTTCCATATATATTGATACACACAAGTTACTTTCATATAGCTGAGAACATAAGAATGGCTATACTGGCTCAGACCATTGGTCCATCTAGCACAGTATCCTGTCTTCTTACAGTGGCCAGTGCTAGATGCTTCAGAGGGAATGAACAGAACAGACTCATTGCCCATATTTGCTCAGTTTGTTAATAGTTTTTGTTCAGATGACACCTTTGTTCTCGCTCTCTCTTCCCCCCTCCCCCGATCAAGGACTGAAACTTCATGCTAAAGACCTACATTTGACTTATATTTTAGTCATAGTAATCAAGACCTACTTTAGCCTAAGTGGGTGAGGTAATATCTTTTATTGGACCAATTTTTGTTGGTGAGAGAGAGTCCAATAAAAGATATTACCTTACCCACATTTTCTCTCTAATATTCTGGGACTGACACGACTACAACTACACTATAACTACTTTAGCCTCGTCAGTTTTAAATGTTTCTTTTAATAATTAATTTCCTCTCCCCTTTTTTTCTTTTTTCATAGGATTTTTAGATGCAAATTGCTCGCACTTGCGTTTCCGCTGGTCAGGTGATGCCCCTTCAGAGCTTCTGAGGAAGTTCAGAAACTATGAAATATAAAGTATGAACCCAAGATACATGAGAGCATGGAATCAGCTGCTCAACAGTGCAGTATTTTTTGTCCATGGTTAAAACTTGTTTGTATCTTGTGCCTGTTCACCATTATTTGAATGTTCAATTATGTGGCTTTGTAATACTGATCTGTTATCACACTTTGTATAAATATTTTAGGTGGAAGAATTTTTGAGAGGGCGAGGCACTATCTTTATTCAGTAGTAGCATAAGTAACAATTATATGCATAAAGTGGTCCAGTGTTTTATATCAGTTTCCTGTGTTCTTCTTTAGTATACAATCAGAAGGCTTTTCTGTCCATATTAAACATATAGAATGTATTGTGC
>NW_020711014.1:0-2530 GCF_002925995.2 Terrapene triunguis | reverse complement strand
TATATACTTCTTGCAGGATGAAGAACTCATGGTATTAAAAAATAATCTCCCAAACCTGAATGCCAATGAATTTTAAATATAGCTGTGTGTATTTCTAAATTAGATATTTTGGGCCTGATACTCCATTGCCTTGCACATTGTGCAGTCATTCAGACCTATGCGCAGTGGATGTAAAACTAGTGTAAATAATTGGAGAGTTCCGACTTGGTAATGTTTTGCACTGGTGTTAGTGGCTAAATGAGATAGTGGAAAATCAGGCCCATTAAGTTTTAACATGAGCAACAATTAACATGAAACACTTTGATTCTTTGGGCAATGTTGCAAATTTTTAAGACTGTATTTATTTATTTTGCATTATTTACTTCCTTGTCATAACCTGACCTATATATAGGATATAATGATAGCGCTAAAATGGATTTGTGGATTGAAGGTGTTTTGTCTGTTGGATGACCAGCTAACTTTACAGCAACAAAGTTAAGTTACTGTAGGATATAGACATAAATATTGACTCCAGATCATACCCTGGAGTTTTCTGCCTACCATCTCTTCAAATGGGGGGAAGTTTGAGGGGGGCCAAATGGAAGAGAAAGTGTGCAGCCTCCCCAAAACTCATGAATCTTTGGGAGCTTCAGGGAAGGGTAACCCCAGATCAACAGAGACAAAGATGTCTCCTATATCTGTGCTTGTACAGAGAAACCAGCTAGCTCAGCCACCCTGTGGTTAGCAGCTGCCAAGGAAATCTTATCTAAATATTATGATTATTGTATCAGATAATTCTTTGGCCAATAGTTGCAATACAACTGTGGAGTTATTTTTGTGTTATGCAAAATAAAATACCATTAATGCCATTCACATTGTAGCTCTGTAGTCTTGGCACAAATGAAAAAACTTATATGGAACTGGGAACGTGATGATAGTCCCAAAGCCTGTTAGATATAAATGGCAAGTTAATAATTAAAAAATGTCATCTGATGAACAGATTAAAGCTGAATGCAAATAATGTCATTAAAAATTCCAGTCTCAGTAAAATCGAAGGATGAGCACAATTGTTTCCTGTTTGCTCATTTTGTTCTCAGAATATGGTGATAGCTACATGTTCAATAATAGTAGAAAGTGGCACTGATGACTAATACGGTATTGAGAAGCTTTAATTTCCTGAAGGCAAACACTGTTACCTTCCACTTTCATATCCATAAATGAGGAGAAACCAAGGTTGCTGGGGATGCAATGAATGAAGATGTTATAAAGCTGATGCAGTGACATAGCAAATGATAAAATGACTCACAATAAAGACTTCCGTCTTTCAGTTTCAGATGCTGCGATATGCATCAGTTAGTTCTGTGTTGGGTATTATTATTGCTTCTCAGCATCGATACTATCTGTGTCATCAGAGCCATTAAGAGTCTCACCTGCAGCAGGAGTGGCATAAATTTGGCCCATTTCCTCTTCTTCCTTGTTTGTTACCTCTTCTGTGTTGACATGGACCAGACCAGCTGCTGTTTTTCCCTTCTCAGTTCATGGGGGTGTGTCTCTGGGCTACTGCAGTGTTGACCAACTGGCTGAGTCCTCCTCCCTCCACTGCTTCCTGACATTCCTGGGCCTGATTTTTCACTGCCTTACACCTTGTGTAGCCATTTACCACCACATCAACAACATGTTAATGACTACAGAAGGAGTAAGTCAACAGAGAATCAGGACTGCAATCTGCAAGACTGATGTACTTTGGCATCACTCCACTGAAGTAAATGGAGCTATGTTGATTTTCATTCCTGATGAACTGAGGAGTGGTCTGTAGCAGTCCAGGTGGCAGATTTATAGCGCTACTGCAATAGGGGTTCAACTGCAAAGTGTTTGAGCAGTGCCAGCAAGAGCAGGTATAGCATCGTTTTCACCAAAAATTACAGTACACAACCAATGGCATCTTATTTCCACAAGTAGATGAATAATGGGTAGATTTAGTTGGGCCATATAGCCTCTTTCTGTGTCAGAGTTGTTAAATAATGAATCAGTAGTTTGAGAAGGCCAGTTTCTTACAGTTGGAGCCTAGAGGGGCTACAGCTCCTTGGATCTATTCATTTCTTCTCTATAGCTTTTTTCTAATAGTATATTTATTTTGGGTAGTACTACCTCTAATTGCTGCCAGGGCTTACCAGACCTCCAGTCCTGCTTGATCTACAATAGGACTATCAGTGCTCTTCAAAGAATGGTTTGCTTACTTATTTGCCAGAACTGCTTCATCAGAGAGTTGCTGTAGAACCCTCAGTCCTAGAGGTAGTTGAAGGAACTTTGTGGAGGGGAATGGGTAGGGTAAGGAATCTGGGACTCTCTATGCTTTATCTCTTCTATGGACACATTTGGCCAGATTCTCCACTGTCTTGCACTTTGTATCATTATTTACACCTCTGCAAAACAGATGTAAAGACTACCAAATGAGAATGGTATCATTTTATACTTAACTGCACAAGTGAAAATAATGACAGCAAAAGCAGCAGAGAATCAGCCTAGAGAGGTCTTCAGTTTGCTAAATTGA
>NW_020711013.1:0-3028 GCF_002925995.2 Terrapene triunguis | reverse complement strand
ATATACATAGAATTTCCTTATCAGAGTGGGTGCAACATTCACTAGGGTACAACGCTTTCCCAGCGACCTCGGAATATGCAATGCCTTCTATTTTAGTAACATGACCCCTCCTCCATACTGGCAGGGAAGTCACCATTCTAGCTCGTTGAGATTGAGGGATACCCAGAGGCACTAGGAGGCTGAAGATTATGCTATGACCTGTCCAAGCCGGTCTTTGGACTCTCATTGATTCTCTAGTTCCCCATTCCCACGGAGGGGTACTGGGGAGATGGGGTCCCACCACTTCCATAAGGGCTGGGTGGACCCGGCTATCCAGGAGATCGGTTACAATTCCTTGTGTGGTGATGGCCAATGCTTGCCCTGCTCTCCAACAACTTTCCTCCAGTTCCTTTATTTTGGTACCATTTATTAACAGGCTGGTGAATTCTTGACCCAGGTATTTTGTTATATCCAATGAGGTGGATACAGAGTTTGACAGATCCTTTAAGCTGTCCAGGATCAGTCGACTGGCCCTATTAGTATCCAATCCTCCCTGGGCATTAGATATTACAGCATCTTCCAGCCTTGATTGAAGTCGGCTCCTCCTTTCAGTTTGGTGTGCTATGGCATAAGTGTTGCCCACAGAGTTACCTGCACCAAACCATCCTGCAATAGTATCTGCTAATCCCCTTCTCTGTCTAGTTAGGTGCTCACCAATTTGGTTTGTCAGGCTAGTAATGTTTCTACCCATTTGAGGCCTGATCCTGATCATTGAGATTTCTGATCCTTCTATGCTGTGTCCTAATTGGAGCCATATGTTGTACTTGCTCCCCTGGGGCAATTAACCCCTGTGGCTCCCCCTCGTTATCCCTGGAGGTGCCCAGATTTGACCTTTGAAGTGCTGGCCCATGCAGGGACGTGTATGGAGGGGGTTCCGATTCCTCTCGTTTGCTCATCTGCCAGATCTGCCCACGGATAGTTAATCAGTGGTGCAGTTGGCTGGCTGGCAGCTGGCTGGCTGGCGAGTGTGAGCTGGCTGCTGGGTGTGAGCTCCCCCTCCCCCTCATCTGGTAGCATGTCCCAGGCATAGTGATTGTGATTCTCCTGCTCTGGGATCTTTTCCAGTTTCCTGACAGTTACACATTTTAAAGGGAGTGTTGTCATTCTGGCATGGGCGTTTCTCTTTTAGTGCCTTATTCTCAGCTTTTAAGGTCGTATTTTCCTTTTCTTTTATGTTGAGTATATCCAATATAACTATTACTGATTTGTCTGTTTTGTCACATTTTTGGTCACTCCACCATTTAACCAATTCTTCCTCTGGTCCGGTTGCAACATAGTTTGCTTTTTTAACTGCTGCTTGCCGAGTTTTGACATGTTTATACTCCAAATATTCTCGAGGGCTGACTCTCATCTCCCCCTTTGATGCCATGTGTTTTAATCACCCTGGCTGCTGACCTTGTTGGGAATGTAGATCTTCCCCTTGACACCATGATCTCAATCTTCACAGCCGTCAGCCTTGATGGGGATGTGCGTCTTCCCCCCTTAACATCGTAGTCTCAATCTCCACGGTTGTTTAGCCTTGATGGGGATTTACGTTTCCCCCTTTAAATTCTGTGGTCTCAATCTCTACACCTGACAGCTTTAATGGGGATGTACGTCTCCCCCTTCTTTGAATACCGCGGTCTTAAGTTACACACAATTTCCAGCCTTATTGGAGACTTATGCTATTCGAAGGTATGTACGTCACATGCCTGGAGATGGGGGTGCTCCCCAGGGCTTGCAATGTAACGTGCAATGAGGAAATGGGACCACCAGTTTACACTGCCTACCGCTTGTGTACCCAGCCAGTCCTGGGCTTAACTCACGGGTAATCGCTTGCTGGTGGTTTGTCCAAGTCCTCCGTAACACACCCCTTAGTTTAAACAGTATATAACCCTCTTCCACATCTCCCCTCCCAATTGGTACCCTTATTAACCCCTCTGCTTGTACTACACGTGTCCAGGTTTCTTTGCACTTAAATTTAAAAAGTGGGAACAAGATGTGTCTGAAAGGGGATGCGAGACCTCTAACCCTAGCCTAATGAGGTGGTAAATTAAACATACTCACCTCTCTTGGATCTCAGTCTCAGTTCCTCAATCAGTTCACAAGCTTGTATCCTGGATGAGCCCCCATCTGAAGGAACAATAATCCACACCGTGTAGAGTCAAGCACGGGAGTTTATTACGCACAGTGCTAGCGGAATGTCACTTTGCTTATTAGGCTCAGAGACACTGCAAAACAATTAGTTACAATAGATTATATATGGTGCTCATTGGGCGGAGAGAAGCGAAAGGAATGGGTTTTCCCAAACCCCTGGATAGGTTCTAACAGCAAGACAAGATAAGCACAATAAGCCAATGGTCTAAAAGATTATATAATGGTTCCACCCATGGCCCAAATTAACATATTGCTGACACACAGGTAATTACCCCCAAACTATGTCTATTAAAGGGTATAGGTTAAATCCTAATGTTGGGGTCCAGGGGAATGAGGTAGCAGCTCTCTCGGTTGACCAACAGGTACATTCCTAGAGATTTAAAGCGAAAAAGCAGTAATTAGTACTTAACAATTTCACAAGCTTACCTTTGCATTTCTATGGGCTAGGACTGGCATACATCTGTGAGGGGAGGGTGTCATAACTCATGTCAATCATATTAGGCCTCTCCCCAAACTTTGTCTAGGATGTGAGGGGTATTGTACCACTATCTCCTCCCTGCTTTAGGGAGTAACCGTGAGGCCTTTCTCAGCGTTTCATGTGTCTATAACTCGCGATAAGGACGCCCAATTACATTCGGAGTTATGCTGACACCGCTCACTGACTTGAAACACACGAGGTTATCTGTTTACCCCAGTTTCCTCTGAGCTATGTATCGTTCTCTGTTAGCCAGCCCCCAGAGCCCAAGCCAAGCTGTGGACTCCGGGCCTATATGAAAAGTTCTCAGGAGAAACTGTAGTTAAGATCTTACATCCATAGCTAATGGATTCTGACCCTTCAGTCCCTCCTCTTGAC
>NW_020711012.1:0-1032 GCF_002925995.2 Terrapene triunguis | reverse complement strand
GTACCGCGGAGTCGACGGGGGAGCCTGCCTGCCGCGTGTGGACCGCGTCTGAACCGCGGTAAATTCGAACTAAGGTATGTCGACTTCAGCTACGTTATTCACGTAGCTGAAGTTGCGTACCTTAGATCGAATTGGGGTGTTAGTGTAGACCAGGCCTAAGAGTCTACATTAGTGAGCAAAACAAGATATCAGAATGACCTATGTATAAACAAAATGCAGTTGTTGCTCATTATTGTCTGTAACAAAAGGTATAAATGCTTGCTGTAATTGTTTACTGTTGAGAGAGACCTGCTTAGCTCTCTTCCTCTGCACAATTGTGAGAGTTAATAAAGCATCTGACTTGCTGTACCCAAACAAAAAGTGAGAACTCAGTTTTTCTCCAACAATTTGGGGGCTCGTCCGGGATGGCAACGCCCGCAGAGGCACCGGCAGTTGCTACGGATCGTTCCCCTTCGACACCCCAATAGAGATTTCAGTGGGATTTTCAACTCTGATCCCTTGAAAGTCAAGTGCGTTTTTACCATTGACTTCCCTGGTGGCTGAGTTGGGGCAATGATGAATTCTTGTGAAAATCCCACCTTAAATCATTTTAATACTCTATTGGTTGTGTTGAGCTTATAAAACACTTCCTCAAAGGCACTCACAAGAAATCCCAGGAACCCACCTTGCAAATAAGTCCCATAGAGGAGCTTGCTTGCAATGTCCTTTGGTACTTCTAGCTTTTCAAATAGTATTATTTTGTAACACAGAAGCTCCTAGAATCCCAAAGTGAAATCAGAGCCCCATTGTGCTAGGCACTGTGCAAACAAACAGTGAGATACCACCCTTACCTACAAATCTTTAAGTCTAATTAGACAAGACAGATGTATGGTTGGAGGAGAAATAGAGGCATGGAGAAGTGACATGACTTGCCAACGGTCAGAGATAGAGCTGGGAATAGATGGCAGGTTTCCTCATTCAAGTACAGTGCCCTATCTACTGGACTATATTGCCAAACACAAATACATCATCATATTACTGTGATGTAGGGAG
>NW_020711011.1:0-9985 GCF_002925995.2 Terrapene triunguis | reverse complement strand
CCACCTCCCATACCGGCCTGTGATGAAAGTAGCTCAATAAACCATAACCTTTGCTGCCATACTGGGAAAGGGAGGTCATATTGAGGGCCTTGGCGAGTTTCTGAGGCCACTGTATCGGGCAGGAAGCACTGGACCCACCAATACAAGCTCGGAGCTTTGTCACAACTGGTGGGTGCAGTGGGATTCCGTTAACTTATCGTTCACTGCGCAGCGGAAGAAGGGAAGAGTTTAAAAAAAAAGTGCACTGGGTTTGGGTGTCCTCACCACGATGGAAGATGTAATAAAAGCACTGATACAAGCCACTGCAGCCGAGCAGGAGGCCACCTGAGTACAGGCGAGGGCGCAACAGGAATCCATGCGGCTACAACAAGAGACTAACCAATTATTGATAGGGCAGGCCACCCAGGATCGAGCCCTCTTGCAGGAGGTGGTAGACCAGTTGAAAGCCCTCACTGCCAAAAACCAAGGGTCTGAAGGGTCGCGAGTATGGAGGGCTGCCGGTTGCCTATCGAAGATGACAGCCAACGATGACATAGAGGCGTATCTCCTCTCCTTTGAGAGAACTGCCTTGCGAGAGGCTTGGCCCCAGGACCAGTGGGCCAGCATCCTCGCTCCCTTCTTATGTGGAGAGGCCCAGAAAGCCTGTCACGACATGCCTGCTGAAGCTGCCATTGACTACCCCCAACTGAAGGCGGAGATCCTGGCGCGATCAGGAGTAACGACAGCAGTACGGGCCCAGAGATACAATGAGTGGAGGACCAGGAGGGCAAGCCTCCGAGGTCCCAATTATTTGACCTCATCCACCTTGCACGGAAGTGGTTGCGACCCGAGGCATGCAACCCAGAAGAAAGGTTAGAAACTTTGGTCATAGACTGCTATATGAGGGGATTGCCCCTGGATCTTCATGCATGGGTGGGCCAGAACGACCCTGCCACCTACCACGGTGTGATCACGTTGGTGGAGAGACGGACAGCGGCCCGAGAACTGTCCCGACCACCCAGAGAGGGCCCCTCCCGAAACAAGTACCCGGCCTTGCCCCCGGAAGGTCAAACAACCAAGCATCTGGGAAGCCCCAGGTGGAAAAGGGTAGCAGCCACAGAGCAGCCAGGAACCCAGAAGGGGGGGAATAGCCTGAGTGGGGGGAACCACGGGGTAAAGACCCCTAACCCAAGAGACATAGGAGCACCTAGAGCCCCTTATAGGTGCTACGCATGTGGAGAATGGGGACACCTAGCAGCACAATGTCCCAACACTGAGGAGCCCATGCAGTGTAACCTGGGGGATTGGGCGGACCCATGCAACCTAATCAACCTTGTGGGGGTCGCAGTTACCCCACATCAATATACAAAACCAGTGAAACTGAATGGGGTAAAGACCATGGCACTTGTGGATTCTGGCAGCGCTGTCACCTTGATTTCAGGGAGACTAGTGAAACGCAGCCAGTTAATACAGGCTAAGCGTACAGGAGTAACATGTGTACATGGGACCGTTAGCTATTATCCTGTCATCCCTGTGAGGATCGAAATCCAGGGAAATATCACCAGGGTAAAAGTGGGAGTGGTCCCTAAACTCCCATACCCTGTGCTCATTGGAAGGGATTTCCCAGGATTTGGAAATTTACTCCCGCCAGAGGGGCGGGAGAGAGGAGAGGACCCCGAAGTTATAGAGTCATCCCTAACAGAAAGTCACCCCCCCTTCTTTGCTGAAATATCTCAGCTGAAATGTTCCCCGCTCCTGGGAAAGGCAGAAAAACCAAGAGGGAAAGGATAGCGGCAAAGGCTTTGGGCACCCGGATTCTGCTTCAGGGCCAGAACATGGCCCTGGTAGGCCGATGGGCACAAGGAACTGAGGAAGAAACCCCCAAAGGGGAGGAGCAGGAAGCAGCGTCTGGTCCCAACCCCAATGCCACCAAACTGACCGAGGAGGTGGAGGCCAGTTCCTCGGAGTTTGGATCGATAGGTCCTGGAAGAGAGACTTTTGGGCGAGACCAGGCAGAAGATCCCAGATATGATAATGTCAGAAAGAAGTGGCAGAGATAGATGGGGTGCCTGTGGAGGGAAAGGCCCGAGGGCCGGCACCCTATTTCATCGTTAACAAGAACCTCCTGTACCAGGTCATACAAATGCAGGACCAAGTGGTAAACCAGCTCCTGGCACCCCAAAAACATCAGAGGGCAATATTAAGTCTCGCCCACAGTCACCTCTTTGGGGGACACTTGGGGGTAGAGAAGACCCAAGCACAGATCTTGCGCAGATTCTTCTGGCCGGGAGTACATGAGGATGTCCGGCGGTACTGCGCCTCCTGCCCAGAGTGTCAGTTGCACAGTCCTCACCCACATCTAAGAGCCCCTTTGATACCCCTACCAATCATCGAGATCCCTTTTGAGTGAATAGCCATGGACCTGGTGGGCCTCTAGAGAAGACAGCTCGAGGTCACCAATATGTGCTTGTTGTCTTGGTATCCAGAGGCCATCCTGCTACGAAATATGGCCTCCAAGTCCATAGTGAAGGCGCTGGTGGAAATTTTTGCCCGAGTAGGGCTACCTAAAGAGATTCTAATGGACCAAGGAACGCCTTTCATGTCTAAACTGATTAAGGATCTATGCTCTATGTCCAGACTCCGTGAACCTCGGTTTACCACCCGCAGACCGACGGCCTGGTAGAGAGATTCAACCGAACCCTCAAGGCCATGATAAAAAAGGTGGTAAGTAGGGATGGAAAAGACTGGGATACCCTGTTGCCCGAACTTATGTTCGCCATCCGTGAAGTTCCCCAAGCCTCCACTGGATTCTCTCCCTTTGAGTTATTATATGGCCGCCATACTAGATATAGCCAGGGAGATTTGGGAAGAGGAACCCAATAATGGGAAGAATATAGTGGAGCATGTATTGCAAATGAGAGACCATATAAATTGGGTCACCCCCATACTGCGGGAACACCTGGAGAAGGCCCCAAAAGCCCAGCAAACTCATTACAACCGCCAAGCAAAAGTATGGCAGTTCCAACCAGGAGACCGAGTAATGGTGTTAGTACCCACGGCAGAGAGTAAACTCTTGGCCCAGTGGCAGGGGCCCTATGAAGTAGTTGAGCCTATAGGAGAGGTGAATTACAAGGTACGACAACCGGGATGTAGAAAACAAGAACAAATGTACCACATCAACCTTCTAAAGCCCTGGCGTACTCAAGAAGTATGTGTAGTTGCCCGAAAGGACCCACCACAGGAAAAGGAAACCCCCGAGCAGATGAGGGTGTCTCCCGATTTAACACCAGCCCAAAGAGAGGAGGTGTTTGAGATGATCAACCGGAACCAAGACGTTTTTCTCGTCTCGGCCAGGTTGAACAACTGAGACATACCACCACATCATTACAAACCCCGGGGCCAAGGTAACAATAAGGCCCTACCGGGTGCCAGCGGCTAAAAGAGAAGAAATCAGAGCAGAAGTAAAGAAAATGCTGGAGTTAGGAGTAATTGAAGAGTCCCACAGTCAGTGGTCTAGCCCGATCGTGCTAGTACCCAAACCGGATGGATCCACAAGATTCTGCAATGACTTCCATTGGCTGAATGAGGTGTCCCAGTTCGACGCGTATCCTATACCCTGAATAGACGAGTTAGTGGCCCGGTTGGGAAATGCCTGGTTCCTGACCACTCTAGACTAAAGGGTATTGGCAGATTCCCCTTTCTGAAGACACAAAGGAGAAGACCACTTTCTCCACGCCGGCGGGTCTTTTTCAATATACAGTCCTCCCGTTCGGTCTCCATGGGGCCCCAGCTACCTTTCAGTGCCTCATGGATAAGCTATTGCGCCCCCATACCAGTTATGCGGCTGCCTACCTGGACGATGTGGTTATTCATACCTCGGACTGAGAATTCTGGAAAAGTCCTGGAAAAGGTGGAAGCTGTCTTAGATACCCTTAGGCATGCTGGCCTTACCGCAAACCCCGCTAAGTTTGCCATAGGATTAACAGAGGCTAAATATCTGGGCTACATTGTGGGGCGAGGCGTAGTGAAACCCCAACTCAATAAACTAGAAGCCATCCAAAATTGGCCCCGACCGGTTCGCAAGAAACAAGTCCGGGCATTTTTGGGAGTAGTGGGGTACTATCGACGCTTTATCCCCCATTTTGCCACCAGGGCAAGTGCCCTGACGGACCTAATAAAAGCTTGGGGACCTGAGATGGTACGATGGACAGACACAGCAGAGAAGGCATTTACAGATCTACGGACAGCTCTCTGCAGTGACCCTGTACTCATAGCCCCGGACTTTACTAAGGAAGTCATCCTGCAGACAGACGCATCTGAAGTAGGACTAGGGGCTGTACTATCCCAGATGGTGGGAGAAAAACACCCGATCCTCTACCTTAGTAGGAAACTTCTCCCAAGAGAACAGAAAAATGCAGTGGTAGAGAGGGAATGCCTCACCGTTAAGTGGGCCATGGAAACACTGCGATACTACCTGCTAGGGAGGCAGTCTGTCCTTGTGACCGATCATGCCCCTCTGCAATCGATGCAGCGGAACAAGGAAAAAAATATAAGGGTGACCAGATGGTTCTTATCCCTCCAACCCTTCCAGTTCCGCATACAGCACAGAGCTGGAAGTCGACATGGCAACGCAGATGGCCTGTCGCAGGTGCACTGTATGATGACCCAAGTTGCCCAACCCCTTGGTGTTGAGCAGGGGGGAGGCATATGTGACGGACTCAGGCTAGAAGGATATAAAAGGGTAGTGGAAGGCAGGTATATCAGCCTCAGAATGAGCAGGTCCCTGTTCCCTGGATAGCCAAACAAGGGCTACTCCAGGCCAGTCAAGACACCTGACGCCAATGTAACCAATTAAGGTCGTTACGCTAATGCTGGCACCTGACCTCAATTAACAGACAAAGGGTCAGTTAAGGCTGTTAAGCTAATGGAGACAGCGGGAACCAATTAAGATCCCACTTATACTGCTTTAAAAGCTCTCCTTTCTAGTTCTGTCGAGAGGAGCCCAGATGAAAGGAGTTGGAGGAGAGGAAGCCTTACTGAATCCTGAGGTAAGGGTGAAGCTTGGAAAAGGGGACCACGGGGAAGTGGTCCAGGGAATCAAAGCAGCGTCAGTGGAGGAGGGAAGCCGCCAACAGCTGCTATCATTAGGATACCTGGGCTGGAACCCGGAGTAGAGGGCGGGCCCGGGTTCTCCCTCCCTCTCCCCCCCCCGTGATCTTCAGAAATCCCTTGGAGAAGGGAAACAGACTTCGGTACAGGCAGGAGACCAAACTGTGCCTACGGAGCTCTAAGGAGCAACAGAGACTGTGGGTATTCCACCTTCCCACCTCCCATACCGGCCTGTGATGAAAGTAGCTCAATAAACCATAACCTTTGCTGCCATACTGGGAAAGGGAGGTCATATTGAGGGCCTTGGCGAGTTTCTGAGGCCACTGTATCGGGCAGGAAGCACTGGACCCACCAATACAAGCTCGGAGCTTTGTCACAACTGGTGGGTGCAGTGGGATTCCGTTAACTTATCGTTCACTGCGCAGCGGAAGAAGGGAAGAGTTTAAAAAAAAAGTGCACTGGGTTTGGGTGTCCTCACCACGATGGAAGATGTAATAAAAGCACTGATACAAGCCACTGCAGCCGAGCAGGAGGCCACCTGAGTACAGGCGAGGGCGCAACAGGAATCCATGCGGCTACAACAAGAGACTAACCAATTATTGATAGGGCAGGCCACCCAGGATCGAGCCCTCTTGCAGGAGGTGGTAGACCAGTTGAAAGCCCTCACTGCCAAAAACCAAGGGTCTGAAGGGTCGCGAGTATGGAGGGCTGCCGGTTGCCTATCGAAGATGACAGCCAACGATGACATAGAGGCGTATCTCCTCTCCTTTGAGAGAACTGCCTTGCGAGAGGCTTGGCCCCAGGACCAGTGGGCCAGCATCCTCGCTCCCTTCTTATGTGGAGAGGCCCAGAAAGCCTGTCACGACATGCCTGCTGAAGCTGCCATTGACTACCCCCAACTGAAGGCGGAGATCCTGGCGCGATCAGGAGTAACGACAGCAGTACGGGCCCAGAGATACAATGAGTGGAGGACCAGGAGGGCAAGCCTCCGAGGTCCCAATTATTTGACCTCATCCACCTTGCACGGAAGTGGTTGCGACCCGAGGCATGCAACCCAGAAGAAAGGTTAGAAACTTTGGTCATAGACTGCTATATGAGGGGATTGCCCCTGGATCTTCATGCATGGGTGGGCCAGAACGACCCTGCCACCTACCACGGTGTGATCACGTTGGTGGAGAGACGGACAGCGGCCCGAGAACTGTCCCGACCACCCAGAGAGGGCCCCTCCCGAAACAAGTACCCGGCCTTGCCCCCGGAAGGTCAAACAACCAAGCATCTGGGAAGCCCCAGGTGGAAAAGGGTAGCAGCCACAGAGCAGCCAGGAACCCAGAAGGGGGGGAATAGCCTGAGTGGGGGGAACCACGGGGTAAAGACCCCTAACCCAAGAGACATAGGAGCACCTAGAGCCCCTTATAGGTGCTACGCATGTGGAGAATGGGGACACCTAGCAGCACAATGTCCCAACACTGAGGAGCCCATGCAGTGTAACCTGGGGGATTGGGCGGACCCATGCAACCTAATCAACCTTGTGGGGGTCGCAGTTACCCCACATCAATATACAAAACCAGTGAAACTGAATGGGGTAAAGACCATGGCACTTGTGGATTCTGGCAGCGCTGTCACCTTGATTTCAGGGAGACTAGTGAAACGCAGCCAGTTAATACAGGCTAAGCGTACAGGAGTAACATGTGTACATGGGACCGTTAGCTATTATCCTGTCATCCCTGTGAGGATCGAAATCCAGGGAAATATCACCAGGGTAAAAGTGGGAGTGGTCCCTAAACTCCCATACCCTGTGCTCATTGGAAGGGATTTCCCAGGATTTGGAAATTTACTCCCGCCAGAGGGGCGGGAGAGAGGAGAGGACCCCGAAGTTATAGAGTCATCCCTAACAGAAAGTCACCCCCCCTTCTTTGCTGAAATATCTCAGCTGAAATGTTCCCCGCTCCTGGGAAAGGCAGAAAAACCAAGAGGGAAAGGATAGCGGCAAAGGCTTTGGGCACCCGGATTCTGCTTCAGGGCCAGAACATGGCCCTGGTAGGCCGATGGGCACAAGGAACTGAGGAAGAAACCCCCAAAGGGGAGGAGCAGGAAGCAGCGTCTGGTCCCAACCCCAATGCCACCAAACTGACCGAGGAGGTGGAGGCCAGTTCCTCGGAGTTTGGATCGATAGGTCCTGGAAGAGAGACTTTTGGGCGAGACCAGGCAGAAGATCCCAGATATGATAATGTCAGAAAGAAGTGGCAGAGATAGATGGGGTGCCTGTGGAGGGAAAGGCCCGAGGGCCGGCACCCTATTTCATCGTTAACAAGAACCTCCTGTACCAGGTCATACAAATGCAGGACCAAGTGGTAAACCAGCTCCTGGCACCCCAAAAACATCAGAGGGCAATATTAAGTCTCGCCCACAGTCACCTCTTTGGGGGACACTTGGGGGTAGAGAAGACCCAAGCACAGATCTTGCGCAGATTCTTCTGGCCGGGAGTACATGAGGATGTCCGGCGGTACTGCGCCTCCTGCCCAGAGTGTCAGTTGCACAGTCCTCACCCACATCTAAGAGCCCCTTTGATACCCCTACCAATCATCGAGATCCCTTTTGAGTGAATAGCCATGGACCTGGTGGGCCTCTAGAGAAGACAGCTCGAGGTCACCAATATGTGCTTGTTGTCTTGGTATCCAGAGGCCATCCTGCTACGAAATATGGCCTCCAAGTCCATAGTGAAGGCGCTGGTGGAAATTTTTGCCCGAGTAGGGCTACCTAAAGAGATTCTAATGGACCAAGGAACGCCTTTCATGTCTAAACTGATTAAGGATCTATGCTCTATGTCCAGACTCCGTGAACCTCGGTTTACCACCCGCAGACCGACGGCCTGGTAGAGAGATTCAACCGAACCCTCAAGGCCATGATAAAAAAGGTGGTAAGTAGGGATGGAAAAGACTGGGATACCCTGTTGCCCGAACTTATGTTCGCCATCCGTGAAGTTCCCCAAGCCTCCACTGGATTCTCTCCCTTTGAGTTATTATATGGCCGCCATACTAGATATAGCCAGGGAGATTTGGGAAGAGGAACCCAATAATGGGAAGAATATAGTGGAGCATGTATTGCAAATGAGAGACCATATAAATTGGGTCACCCCCATACTGCGGGAACACCTGGAGAAGGCCCCAAAAGCCCAGCAAACTCATTACAACCGCCAAGCAAAAGTATGGCAGTTCCAACCAGGAGACCGAGTAATGGTGTTAGTACCCACGGCAGAGAGTAAACTCTTGGCCCAGTGGCAGGGGCCCTATGAAGTAGTTGAGCCTATAGGAGAGGTGAATTACAAGGTACGACAACCGGGATGTAGAAAACAAGAACAAATGTACCACATCAACCTTCTAAAGCCCTGGCGTACTCAAGAAGTATGTGTAGTTGCCCGAAAGGACCCACCACAGGAAAAGGAAACCCCCGAGCAGATGAGGGTGTCTCCCGATTTAACACCAGCCCAAAGAGAGGAGGTGTTTGAGATGATCAACCGGAACCAAGACGTTTTTCTCGTCTCGGCCAGGTTGAACAACTGAGACATACCACCACATCATTACAAACCCCGGGGCCAAGGTAACAATAAGGCCCTACCGGGTGCCAGCGGCTAAAAGAGAAGAAATCAGAGCAGAAGTAAAGAAAATGCTGGAGTTAGGAGTAATTGAAGAGTCCCACAGTCAGTGGTCTAGCCCGATCGTGCTAGTACCCAAACCGGATGGATCCACAAGATTCTGCAATGACTTCCATTGGCTGAATGAGGTGTCCCAGTTCGACGCGTATCCTATACCCTGAATAGACGAGTTAGTGGCCCGGTTGGGAAATGCCTGGTTCCTGACCACTCTAGACTAAAGGGTATTGGCAGATTCCCCTTTCTGAAGACACAAAGGAGAAGACCACTTTCTCCACGCCGGCGGGTCTTTTTCAATATACAGTCCTCCCGTTCGGTCTCCATGGGGCCCCAGCTACCTTTCAGTGCCTCATGGATAAGCTATTGCGCCCCCATACCAGTTATGCGGCTGCCTACCTGGACGATGTGGTTATTCATACCTCGGACTGAGAATTCTGGAAAAGTCCTGGAAAAGGTGGAAGCTGTCTTAGATACCCTTAGGCATGCTGGCCTTACCGCAAACCCCGCTAAGTTTGCCATAGGATTAACAGAGGCTAAATATCTGGGCTACATTGTGGGGCGAGGCGTAGTGAAACCCCAACTCAATAAACTAGAAGCCATCCAAAATTGGCCCCGACCGGTTCGCAAGAAACAAGTCCGGGCATTTTTGGGAGTAGTGGGGTACTATCGACGCTTTATCCCCCATTTTGCCACCAGGGCAAGTGCCCTGACGGACCTAATAAAAGCTTGGGGACCTGAGATGGTACGATGGACAGACACAGCAGAGAAGGCATTTACAGATCTACGGACAGCTCTCTGCAGTGACCCTGTACTCATAGCCCCGGACTTTACTAAGGAAGTCATCCTGCAGACAGACGCATCTGAAGTAGGACTAGGGGCTGTACTATCCCAGATGGTGGGAGAAAAACACCCGATCCTCTACCTTAGTAGGAAACTTCTCCCAAGAGAACAGAAAAATGCAGTGGTAGAGAGGGAATGCCTCACCGTTAAGTGGGCCATGGAAACACTGCGATACTACCTGCTAGGGAGGCAGTCTGTCCTTGTGACCGATCATGCCCCTCTGCAATCGATGCAGCGGAACAAGGAAAAAAATATAAGGGTGACCAGATGGTTCTTATCCCTCCAACCCTTCCAGTTCCGCATACAGCACAGAGCTGGAAGTCGACATGGCAACGCAGATGGCCTGTCGCAGGTGCACTGTATGATGACCCAAGTTGCCCAACCCCTTGGTGTTGAGCAGGGGGGAGG
>NW_020711010.1:1203-5168 GCF_002925995.2 Terrapene triunguis | reverse complement strand
TGTCGGGGACTTTTTAACCCAGACGGCAAGGTTCGTTGTCTGACCGCAGAGTGAGAGACAGGCAACACCAGCAAGGTCCAATACAAGCTCTTTATTGAAGAGTGCACACAACAATAGAGAGCGGCCCGTCTCCAGAGAGAACCAGCACCCCCTTTACAACAACTAGTGAGATTATATAGACAGTTCCGTCGCGTCATAGTTAAGCAACTTAAAACCCCAAACCCCCCCTTATTAGTTAAAGCTTCTAATATTCATGCATATCTATCTTCTTTGACAGTACAAACAGTTCATGATGCCTCAGCAGCTTCTTATCAGCTTCTTCGTTACGTATCAGAGGCTGAGAGAAAAGAGGGAGTTACGTACAGATAAAAAACAGAAACAGGGAGTGGGGACTTCGAGTCTTCATCTGTTCAAACAAATTGTTCCTGGTACATCTGATACAAGAATGCGGCCCCCACCTCCTATCTTATCCCCTGCAGCTTAAGCAAGCATGCCCTCAGGTTTCACAAAGAGACAGGAATGGCCCAGCAACTACTGTTAGCCTAACTTTGGCTAAGCTGGCCAAACAACTATACTCCATATTTTTGGGCCTAACAATCCCCCCTTTGTCCCTGGAGTACCTTGGAGGGACTCCTGGGACAACTAACTGCCATTAGTTGGTGAGCTTGGGGTTGGTTACTTTTGGACGGAACACACCTTGGTGCCCATCCAACATCCAACCTTTATTATTACATACAAGGCCAGTAGGCCGCATATAATTACAACAAAACTTCGGAGTACATTATGGAGCCAACCACCTATATTTGAAATTCAATTGAACAGGTTACTTTACCAGGACTTAATTCGCTTTTTTTTATGGTTCTTTGCTACCTTTATAAGGTGGTTTGCTTTTTCCCAAGTGGCATTATAAACGTCTGGGACATACACACAGCATTTTTGTCCAATTAATGCACATGTTTTTTTCTGAGAAGCCAGTAATATATTTAATGCCAGGCGGTTCTGGAGAACCATTTGCCTTAGTTTTCTCTGTGCGGTTGCCAAGTCCACCAGGGCATTGGCGGTAGTCTAATTTCCCAGATGTCTCGGTGAATTACCCAATCCCACATGCATCTTTTCCATGGACCCGGCAGGATTCGGTATGTGGGAGCCCACACCCTCTCAACCGGTCCATATGTTTGGAAGGAGCATTGAGAACGTCCGCACTTCCACACCCAGAAAGTCTTCAAGTATGTCTCCATGGCCACAGATCAGATGGTACTCCTGATATGTCTGTAAGGGCAGTGGGCCAAGCCTGAACATGCTAGATCCCACTGCAATGCCTTCCCAGCCTCAGTGATATTTAATACCATCTCTGTCAGCAACTTTCGGGTCATAGAACTAGGGGAGGAGATAACATGTAACTCACCAATTCTAGCCTGTACTTGGGTTAGCTGTGCCTCAGAAATAAGGCCTGTGGCCTTCTTTAGTTGCCCTAATTTCTTATTATGTTTTTGGTTCTTAAAAATATTTCAAACTGCTGCTGTACTATTGGCCCCATTTCATAGGGATCCGGTCAAGTCTCTTTTCTTTTTTTTAGAGGAAATAACCCAAGCCCTCTGTTGTGCTAATTTAATGGTAGCCCCCTTTGAGCAATTTGGGTATGTAGAGGTAATCTGGAAACTGGATAAGGGTAATGAAAATTTAACAGTCCCTAGTGTAGTGTTAATTACAGTTCATTGATATTCTAATACATTTTTTTTAGTGTAGTACTATACCACATTTCCAAGCATGGGTCCCACAAGTTTTTTTTTCCTGCCAGTGTATAATTTTTTGTTTCTTTACCAGGGTCAGTTCTTAATGTCTCTTGTAGTCAGGAATCCCTGGACTTTGGTGGTTTCAATGGAGCGAGTGTTCCTTCTTCTCTTTTCCTGAAACAGTGTGGTTTAGCATTATACAGGGGAGAGGTTACTAGCACATCACCCTGTAATGGTTTTGCTTCTTTTAGAAAAAAATTTAAAGGCACAGTAGGTCTGTCAGTGGACAAGGGAGAGGTTACTAGCACTTCACCTTGTCTTTTTTTTCTTTTTCCTGCTGTCCAGAAGGCACAGCAGAGTTAGAAGGAGGAATAGGCTGATCATCAGTTGGAGAGTCCTCCCGAGGTGGAGGGGTCTTTTTACAGTGAGAAGCATGGGTCCAGGTAGGCAGTCCTTGGCACTTCACAGCAGTGTTAGTGGTTAACAGGACTTGGAAAGGGCCTTTTCAGCATGGAGTCAAAGCAGTCTTTTGTTGATGGACTTTACATAGACTCAGTCTTTTTGTTTCAATGAACGGCAGGGCTGCTATGTAGTAGTCTTTGGGTAGCACTTCTTTTATCTGTGAGAAAAGAAACCTAACACATTTTATTAATGCCTGTTGCTTGGGCACATTCAGGCCCCCCTTATTTTGGCTGTCAGCCAAGTCTTATCTGTGGGCAGTGTCCTTGGATGGGGCCAGCATCTTATCTTTGGACTAAGCTTGCTAGCTATTTTTTTCCAGTTAACTCGTTCTGTTCTTTTTTCTTCTCCCCTTCTTGGCTTCTTTTAACCTACAAAGGAAACTTCCACTCTTCATTCATACACCTTTTCCTAACAATGAACACATACACATTCTTATTATACAGTACATTAGTCTTATTATTTAATGTATGCCATATACACCCTTTCAGTAAAATAACTTATATACAGAGCTTTGGAGCAACAAACCAGGACAAGCACACCCACCTTTGAGGTACAACCTCTGGTGTCCAATAGCTTTTCTCCCTCCCCACCCTCTGGCTAGAAATCTGAGGTAGCCAGAAGGATTCCATGGGCAATATGGGGAGTGGGTTAACCTTCCATGTCCTTGTTTCCAAAGACTGTTGGTATGCAAATTTTAACAACAATTTTGGCCATAGAACACAAAAATAATTCCTATTGTGCCAGTGAATGCATGGTACGTTGAATGCTGTTCAGCTGGCATCCGTTTTCTTTGATGATTTAAAAGACATTATTTGCTTAAAATATTTCTTTTATATACACATACTCTTGTTGATTTTAGGCAAAACAGAATTACTCCATATTTCTTTGTATTTGTTTTATAGGCAGCCCAGGTTTCAGTGGCTTCTACCTTATTAGTTAGATAATTTGCATTAATACAGATGCTTTTTGGCTTGCTTCCAGATCCAAAGCTATCCACAGCTTAAAGATTCTTACTTTAAAAAAGGACACAATTAACTTTCCCAGACTTTTGATTGCCTTTTACTTCTAACTCCTGCTTTCAAACACACAGTGATCTGAAAAAGACAACACAACCTATATTGGTAGGTTTGCATTTCTTTTACCTCTGCTACAATATACACTGCACATGTTCTGGGGAAAATGCACATCCTCTCCACAATTCAATTTCCACAACACTAGCCACATCAATTTCTACACAAGGTGTAACTGTTTCTTTTATGCTTACAAAATCTCCATGCACCCACAGCAAAGTGACAGCTCGACCACACAGAGCCAGGGGCACTGTCCTTTTCTCTCTTTACCAGATTTTTTATCTGCTATTTTGTTACCCAAAAACAAATTCAAATCTTTTATTTTCCTGGCTTTGACTACCCTGCTGCAGGTAAATCTTAAATCTTGTAAAGCATTAAGTCACCTTAAGGATTAGATGCTAAACACCATATTAAACAACACTAGTTTCCTGTGTCTGGCAAAAGTATTCTCGGTTTTGCAACTTTAAACAATACCAATTCATCTTAAACTTATAAAATACAGATTGTACACAGCAGGAGTGTTCTTCAGCAAATTCGACTAAACTATTCATAGTCGAATAATTCCACTTAAATAACCTCTTGCCTGGATTACTTACAGAAATTCTTACCAAGTTTCACTGCTTAATTCCCTCTAGAAACTATAGAGTTAACTTCTCACTCTCTTTTTTTTTTTTTTTTTTTTTTTTTTTTTTTTTTTTTT
>NW_020711010.1:0-1103 GCF_002925995.2 Terrapene triunguis | reverse complement strand
CACTCTCTTTTTTTTTTTTTTTTTTTTTCACTTGCTTGTTTCCCAAAATGACACCCAATTAACTCAGATTTTACCATTTCAATTATTGTCCTGAGGATTTGAAATCGCCATGCTTATAATTACTTACTTTTTTTTTTTTTACTATGCCCTTAAAGTTTCCAACCTGTTTTTTAATTTATCTGTTGACTGCCCGCTTGGGCCCGATTCTGCTTTTCTTGCTGAACCGTCCACCCTGGGGTCTCCTGCGGCGTCTCTTTCAGAGATTCCAGTCCAGGCTGGCTGCCTGTTGCTTCTTCACAGCGTCCCCAAACCACGCCAGCTCCAGGGTCTCAAAGGCAGACTGTTGGATCTCACTGGACAGTTAAGCTTTGCAAATGTAATCTCAGCACTTGTAACTTGTATTGTCTTTGGTTTGCCTCTGTCTATATTTTTTTACAGCCAGCTGGGGCTGAAAGCAGTTTTTTTTTTTTTGATTTATAGTTATACCATACAAATAAATAATCCATTTGTCCCGGTCTAAGATCAACCAGAATATCCCTGAGGGAATCCATCCTGTCAGCAGAAAAAGTTCCGCACCTTGGCCAGTCCTTAGTCGGGGACAAATGCGTAGTAAAGGAGGGCCACTGAATTTGGCATAAGTTTCTCATCTTAGATTTAGTCAAACCGGTTGTTCCAGAGATTTCCTTTCAATCTCAAAGTACCAGAGACAACGGGGCGTCCCCCGGGCACTTACTGCCAAATTGTCCCATTTAGCCTGTGGGGACTCTAACCCTTCTTTGGGGACTCTAACCCCTTTCTGGGACTCTAACCCCTCTTCGGCGATCGCTTACCTTATCCAGGGACTCTAACCCCGAAGACCTGGATCCTACTCAACGGGTAGGTGGACGTTGCTGGGTTTCTACGGGCTTCAGCTGGTTCACAGGACTCGCCTTATCGCCGATGCAGGGATCAGGTTACCGGGCAAGGCTCCTCGAAGCCAGAGGATGCGCGCTGCGTTGCTTCAGAGTCTGATCCCGCACCGGAGAGTCAGACGAGTCCCGGCGGAGTCGCCAAATTTGTCGGGGACTTTTTAACCCAGACGGCAAGGTTCGTTGTCTGACCGC
>NW_020711009.1:0-2745 GCF_002925995.2 Terrapene triunguis | reverse complement strand
CCATTTTTTCAGTTTCATAGGCAAAGGGGCCTTCACCACTCTAGGGCTGATATACCTGCATTCCACCACTCTCTTATAGCTGCCAGGTCTGACTTTGTCACACTGGATTGGGGCCATAATCAGCAGTCATGCTCTTGAGATACTCAATAAGGCTCCAACTCAGTAAAGCACACGAACATGTGCTTAAAGTGTTTAAAGCTAATATTCCCAAAGTCACTGCTGAGTAAAAGTTTTGCAAAACTCATCCTCAATTTCTACATCCTTAATGCATTTCCAGTTGCACTAAAGCACTGGTCACAAGTTGCTTAGCGTTATCATACATGCACACCAGAACATCCTTCTTTAGACACACTTCATTGAAATATGCTGCATGTATTTTTACAATGGTCTTTAAAACTTACCCATATAGGGCTTAGTGCCAGCCATAGAGGAAGCCTTTTCTGATCCTTTGACTATAGTTGCTATGTTAAAGTCAGTGATGTGAACATGCCCTGAAATTAAACGAAACAAAGTATAAATAGAACTTAAGACAGCACATGCACATGAATCCTCCCAGCACCATTAATACTTAGATGCTAATGCAAAGAAATGAAACGGAAGATTTGTGCCTCTTAATAAAAACTAAATTGTCTGCCCAGGTAGCTGGAAAATAATGGAATAATGGAAAATGTTGGAATCAACCCATGTGCTGCTCTTTAGGTATCAGAGGGCCCAGCTCTCTTGTTTGTGGATGGTTCCCAGTGCTGAACTCTATTTAGTGGTACCCCTGTTCCAGCTTCTACCATGGCTGGTACTGACAACATTTTTTCAGAGGCAGTAGCTTTGTTCAGGAACGGCCCTAGGTTTTGTGGGGCCCTCTGTGGAGATATATGGGTACCTCTCCTACCTATAACCAGTCCCATCCCCAACACCTTCATGTATTTGAGGCACCTGTCTACCTTCATATTCTCTTCAGATTATAGTGACCCCTTCAGCCTGGTCCTTTTCTGAGTCTGCCCAGGCAGGGAGGAAGCCAGGAAGAAAGAGGCTATACAAGAAAATTCCATTTGTTTCTGATTCAGTAACCATAAAATAAGACTCAGACTGGCAGGAGTGCAGGTGAAGCCCGCAGACAGGCACCAAATCACCAGTTATTTGACAGCAGGGTGTAGGACAAAGGGTATGTAGCGGAAGTAGGCAGGTGCTCTCATACTCTCACTCACCATTCTGATTTGAACATGGTCCAATGGTCCAAGCCTGCCACCATTAAGTTTTTCAGTAAGACAGATCACTGCAGGCTGTGGCTGACTCAGTCCCATTCATCTGGCTGATGCCTTGGCGCCTACCTTGTGTGCCCCAGCAGACTTTGTGGACGTACCTGTTGACTACTGGCATCATGCAACATGCTGGGGCAGACAAAATGGAGGGAGAACAAGCCAGGAAGCACAGCTAACATGTAGCTGTGGGACTGAGGGAAGTAGGGAATACTAACTCTGTAATGGACTTCTGATGCTAAAATCATGAGACACTGAATGAGGATGACAACACTGTAGTTGGCTGCCAGGCTGGATTGACGCACATAGCACAGGGTTCTACACTCCCAGGAGCCCTATACGATTGCATAGGTCACACAGGTTTAGGACATGTCTACACTATAGACCTATATCAGTATAATTATGCTGCTCAGGAGTGTGAAAAATCCACCCCCCGAGTGACATGGTTATACTGACCTAACCCCACGTGTAGACAGCGCTGTGTTGATGGGAGAGCTTCTCCCTCAACATAGCTACCGCCTCTCGGGGAGGTGGAATAACTACGCCGATGGGAAAAGCTCTTCTGTTGGCCTAGGAGCATCTTCACTAAAGCACTGCAGTTGCACCGATGCAGCTCTGTAGAGCTGTAGGTGAAGACAAGCCCACAAGCTGTCACTGGCTTCATTTTCTTGTGTTGCTTTTACATTGTGAAGCAAAAAGTGGCATAGGCATTATGCTGTTTAGGATCGCACCTGTCTGTGGCACAACATAGGTGGAGCTGTAAAGAGAGCTACCCCAACTAACCATTGACACCTATCCATTTGGATCAGAATTTTAGAAAAGTGCTGAAAATAATTCACAGTCACTGTAGAGTAACCTGTTACCTAAATTATCACCACCTTCATTACTCTATAGCAATATTAGAAATCTAGTACTATCTACTTAATTGAATAGAGTAAAACGCAAATGAATTATGTTAGGACTCATCTTAAAGCTTCATATTAATTTTCTTTTATAAAGAAAATTTTCTTTGTCAGTGCAAAATTAAAGGCCCTAACCAGTGAATCCATAACAGTATTCAGCAGCAGACTGTCCCCAGATGTGTGTGATGCTGAAAGCATTCCAGTGTGTTTGTCAAATAGCCTATGATGATCTACCCTGATGGTCCAGTGACTATTTCAAAGCATGATACCTTATCAGTTACCAAGGGTAGAAACTACAGCTGAAATTTTCAAAGCTTCCATTTAAATTAATTGGAATTGAGCATTGAAGTCCCCACTTAACTTGGATAATCTCTACCTGTGCAGTTTTCCAATGTTGTTTAGCATTTCCCCCCCCAACTATTGTAGGGTGTGAGCTCCCAACAGGCCAAGGCCAGTCAGGTGCTCAGATGCTTTGGGTAATGTGCACAGTATAAAAAGAAGATTAATACAAATCAATAATATATCAAAGTAGTGCCTTGGGGCCCCAGTTATGGATCAGAGTTCCATTGTGCTAGGTACTGTACAAACAG
>NW_020711008.1:0-2369 GCF_002925995.2 Terrapene triunguis | reverse complement strand
ACTGATAATGACGATGATTTAATTGTGAAGACTCAACAGAGTAGCTGATGTCAATTTGAAATTTAGTAAGTTTATAAATGGTGTTTAAAGGAAGCTTTCAGGTCCTCCATTTTCGTCACCCTCTAGCAGTGGGACACCCATACAAAGAGTGGGGATGGAACTGATTGTCTGACTCTAGAGGGGAACCACTGACACAGGCTAACACAATGCAATATCAACTGCCTGAAGTAAAGAAACTGACTAAATGGGGAAAAATAGTTTTTTTCCCTCTAATCTCTCTGTTAAAGCCATTTTGCAAATAAAGCACGTAACAAGTTTTTTCACATAGAAGCGTGTTTTAAGTAGATGGAAGTTCTTTTTAAAAATCCAGAGTTTTATTTAAACATGTGGCGCTAGAAAACTTGGGTGTTGAAAAATAATAGTAAATAACATGTACAACTGCCGATGATATAATGGTGAATAGCCATTACATTTGCTGAGCACATTACCCACTTGAAATCCAGTCAATTAAAAACATGACTTTACAGTAATTTCAGTACCTACATAAGTCCCTGAGCCACCTGGCCAAATTCTGTGCAGTTAAAATTGTGTTTCCTGTGTTTTCCTCACTCTATAGTAGTGTGAGACCCATATAAACAGAAGGAGAAACTATTTATTCAGGGGAAATAGTGACAGTGATTATATACATGGTGCTGTCAAATATATGGTATAAATAAACTAAACAGAGAAAACATTTCTCCCTGTTCTAGTCTTTCATTTGTAGCCATCTTGTAACTATAGCAGGTAACATGTTTGTCAGCCCTGAGCAAGATTTTTAGGCTGGTGGAGGTTCCTTTAATAATACTGATATTTATTTCTATGTATGTCTGTTGAAGGGGTCCCTGGGTCAGTATATGTTTACTGGACTGTGGTTATGTGGTTTCTATTAAAAGGTGACAGAAATCATATATAGGAGGTATCTCCACCACACCTTCCGCTGTTGCAAGAGCTAAGCAGAAGGAATAAAAATGTCAAAGGCATAAAACACCAGGCACAAATATGGTTCTGTGGAAAAGAATTATTAGCATGAATAATTGTGATAATATCACTGTGGTAAGTCAACACAGTACCTGGTGGATTTCATCTCTGGTGCTATAGGAGCAGGATTTTGTTCCTCCTGAATCTCCCTTGTGGTTTTGATAAACATACTGTCCACAAACCTAGTCACAGGTACTTTAACTGTTTACACTTGGAACATAAGCCTAACAAATAGACAGGAACATCCCATCTCTCACTTTTTAGGGAGTTCTAACTCCCATTGGTTACCCTGGGATATTACGAATGTAATAATCAGAGCTGATCTCCAGAGATGTCATGTATTTAGCTGTTTGGTAGAAGGTTCTGCTGTAGCTTTCACAGCTATGTCAGGTAAGCAGAAGGAATAGGAGTGGAGTGGGGAGTGATATACCTGATGCTTCAAAGCATCAGGCACAGCTATGGTGTTGAAGAAAAATTATTATTACTGATCAACTCATGGTGGGGCACTAGCATGATCTGCAAGGAGGCTACGGCCCTTTGGAGTCTGCCAAGCTGTTGTACCTTCTGCTGAACACATGGTGCTGACAATCCCAGGGTTTGTTCCCTCTGATGCCCCCTAGTGGTTTCAATGAATATACCTTATCCTAACGTTACTCCTGGTGGAATTCTGTGCCACTGCGCAATGCAGAATTTTGCAGAAATTAACGTTGGCGCAGAATTTCCTTTCCTCCACAGAAATGGGCTGCAATGCTGCTAGTCACCACAAGGGGCTACTGAACCCGGCAGAGCCCAACTCACACATAGAAGACACTGCTGGGGGGCGGGGGAGGGAACTAGAGGGTTCCAGGCAGCTGCAGTTCCCAGCATGCTCTGAGGGAAGGAGAGCTCTGAGGGAAGGAGAGGGCTGTGCACAGGAAACTCTGTGCAAGCCTGGGATCAAGCATCAGGCTGTTTCTCCCTCTGGATCCCTGGGTTCTGGGGGAGGAAGAGGGTGGATGTGTAAGCTGGGGGGAGGCATGGCTGGGCTCGGAGGGAGGAAGGGGGCGGATGTCTAGGTTGGGGAGGGGGAGGCACGGCTGGGCTCGGGGGTGTTTGTTGTGGGGGGATCAGAGAAACAGGAACTGGGTTGTCAGAGGGTTTCTTTAACTCTCTACTCCTGGGGGAATTTTTGTATGCGTGTGTATTGTTACAGACATACTTGCTGGCAGGTATTTTGAAATAAATTACCAAAATAGTTGAAACTGGTGTGATTGTGTAGCGTTATTTTGAGAAACAAAATTTGCAGAATTTAAAAATTGTGCTCAGAATTATTAATTTTAGGATGCAGAGTTGCCCCCAGGAGTACAATGTGA
>NW_020711007.1:0-2675 GCF_002925995.2 Terrapene triunguis | reverse complement strand
ATAAATCTGTTAGTCTTTAAGGTGCCACCAGACTCCTTGTTGTTTTTGTAGATACAGACTAACTCGGCTACCCCCTGATACTTGACTTTCATTTTCTGAAAATTCAGTTTCAGTAAATGAAAAATGTCGTCATGGTTTTTTATAACATTTTCTGAAAAGAAAAATGTTTTAAAAGTTATCAATTTTTTTAACAAAAATTGTTTGAGAGAAAAGGCCAGTTTTCAATGACAAAAATTTATCTGAAAAATATTAAACCTAGTAACACCTGTTAATGGATTGTTCCTAGTCTGCCTCTTATCTTCCACTGCACATACTAGTTTGTATACAAAATCAATACAAAAAGGAGGCATAGAAGCTTTCGCAGAGCAGTACAAGCATCTGCTGTGCCCCATGCATCTCAAAACAGTTCTGATTCAATTCTGACACACATTTAAAGGTAACTTACAGTGTATTGTGTATATATAAAGAATGACTGGAATCTAGTGCTTTGGTGCAGAAATGTTTTCTTTAAACTTTACCATATAAACTTGAGTACGGGCCGGGGAGAGGGAGGTTGTGCTACATGGCTATGAGGTGTATTACATGTGGTTTTATTTTATTTTACAGGAGCAAAAGTAAATCCTGAACCAACAGAGCCTCCTAGTCCCAGTGAGTTTTTTTAGTAATGTATTTTAATAATTATAATGAGAATAATATGTATGAGAGGGGCAATAAATATAGCCTCATTATTTTCCTTACAGAATATAAAATCACAGATGATGGATGGATTATACAAGAAGACAAGCAATATTATTTCAGCACAGAAAGTGTTCCCATGGAAAAAGGCCGGGAGTTTTGCAAGAAGAATTTTGGAGATCTTGTTGTCATTGAGGGTGACAGTGAAAGAAAGATGCTATGGAGATATGTGAGCAAACCAGGTCTTGCTTCAGCAATTAGTAATCTAGTACAGTGAACATGGTCACAGAATATTTCACCTTAGAGCCTGATTCACTACTATGTTGTTCCAGTTTTATGCCTGTGAAATCAATGTAGTTACATTGTCATAAAACTGCAATAATGCAGTGGTGAATTAGGCTCTAAGGTGAAATATTCTGTGACCATGTTCACTGTACTAGATTACTAATTGCTGAAGCAAGACCTGGTTTGCTCACATATCTCCATAGCATCTTTCTTTCACTGTCACCCTCAATGACAACAAGATCTCCAAAATTCTTCTTGCAAAACTCCCGGCCTTTTTCCATGGGAACACTTTCTGTGCTGAAATAATATTGCTTGTCTTCTTGTATAATCCATCCATCATCTGTGATTTTATATTCTGTAAGGAAAATAATGAGGCTATATTTATTGCCCCTCTCATACATATTATTCTCATTATAATTATTAAAATACATTACTAAAAAAACTCACTGGGACTAGGAGGCTCTGTTGGTTCAGGATTTACTTTTGCTCCTGTAAAATAAAATAAAACCACATGTAATACACCTCATAGCCATGTAGCACAACCTCCCTCTCCCCGGCCCGTACTCAAGTTTATATGGTAAAGTTTAAAGAAAACATTTCTGCACCAAAGCACTAGATTCCAGTCATTCTTTATATATACACAATACACTGTAAGTTACCTTTAAATGTGTGTCAGAATTGAATCAGAACTGTTTTGAGATGCATGGGGCACAGCAGATGCTTGTACTGCTCTGCGAAAGCTTCTATGCCTCCTTTTTGTATTGATTTTGTATACAAACTAGTATGTGCAGTGGAAGATAAGAGGCAGACTAGGAACAATCCATTAACAGGTGTTACTAGGTTTAATATTTTTCAGATAAATTTTTGTCATTGAAAACTGGCCTTTTCTCTCAAACAATTTTTGTTAAAAAAATTGATAACTTTTAAAACATTTTTCTTTTCAGAAAATGTTATAAAAAACCATGACGACATTTTTCATTTACTGAAACTGAATTTTCAGAAAATGAAAGTCAAGTATCAGGGGGTAGCCGAGTTAGTCTGTATCTACAAAAACAACAAGGAGTCTGGTGGCACCTTAAAGACTAACAGATTTATTTGGGCATAAGCTTTCGTGGGTAAAAACCTCACTTCTTCAGATGCATAGAGTGAAAGTTACAGATGCAGGCATTATATACTGACACATGGAGAGAAGGGAGTTACTTTGCAAATGGAGAACCAGTGTTGACATGGCCAATTCAATCAGGGTGGATGTAGTCCACTCCCAATAATAGATGAGGTGTCAATTCCAGGAGAGGAAAAGCTGCTTCTGTAATGAGCCAGCCACTCCCAGTCCCTATTCAAGCCCAGATTAATGGTGTTAAATTTGCAAGTTCTGAAACAGCAGAACTAAAATTCATTTGCAAATTTAACACCATTAATCTTGGCTTGAATAGGGACTGGCTGGCTCATTACAGAAGCAGCTTTTTCTCTCCTGGAATTGACACCTCCTCATCTATTATTGGGAGTGGACTACATCCACCCTGATTGAATTGGCCCTGTCAACACTGGTTCTCCACTTGCGAAGTAACTCCCTTCTCTCCATGTGTCAGTATATAATGCCTACGTCTGTAACTTTCACTCTATGCATCTGAAGAAGTGAGGTTTTTACCCACGAAAGCTTATGCCCAAATAAATCTGTTAGTCTTTAAGGTGCCACCAGACTCCTTGTTGTTTTT
>NW_020711006.1:0-3604 GCF_002925995.2 Terrapene triunguis | reverse complement strand
ACAGGCCTGCATTTTCTTTCGCCCCTGCGTGCCCGTGGCAATCCACATGGCGTCACGAACAGGATGCAAGGGAGTTGGGCCATGCCCGTGGCACGCTGCAGACCGCGCAGATGATGAAACTGAACAGTTCCAACATTTGCAGTTTCACCTTTTTACTAGCCAAAATTCGACTGATCCAAAAATAGAATGGATCTGTTCCCTTGGCTCGGGTAAAACTCTAAAAGGCTATACTGTACCATTAACCCTGGCAGATATGGGATGCCTCCTTCAGTGCCATCCGAGCTTTAGGTGTCAGCCAGCCGATTGTTCCCTACAGCCTCAGTGCACGGAGACTGTGGAGAACCTCAGTGCTGCAGATCCCTCTCAGCTTTGGAGAGAGTGTAGCTGCATTGTTAGAAAATCCGGAGGTACCGTTTCCAAATTGATTCCCCCACCTCGGGTAATACCTGCTGATCCGGCACACAAATTATTATGCCAGATGATAAAAGAATTAAATTTAATTAAGAAAACCAAAAAATTGCGACCAGATGAATATAAATCTGAGGATGTTTCTACCGTCCTGTTTAGCGTGATATGTAAGGCCCTCGATCTGTGTTCTGTCCTCCACGGGGGCACAATGTTTGCAGCTAAACAGGCAGCCCCAAGCTCTCCTAAAGATGATAATGAGGAGAAGACAGAAAAGGTAGAGCCCATCACTACCTCCCCCTCCCCAAGTTGCTCTCAGAAAATTTTGCCACCACCATATGAAGCTCCTAAAACTCCTCTGTGTCCAGCTCTGCCAACAGCCCCAGAATTTACTGAATCTGAAACTGTAGCAGAAGCTTTGCCTATTGCGATAACTAGAACTAAAACAGATGCACAAACAGGCAACACCACGCAGGTTACTGAACTGCGAACACGTACTAAGGCCGAACTTAAAGAGTTTTTAAAGGAAACGCAACGAAAAGCCGATGAGGCACCTATGGTTTGGGTCGGGCGGCTAGCCTTAGAACACGGAGCAGAATGGGTGGACCGTGAGGAGGCTGGCATCTTAGCCAAAACGACCAATTGGGCACGAGGCTTCCCGGGTCATGCTTTATTAAATAATCGCATTTGGCCACTTACCACCCCGGCAGCTGCCATTTTAGCAATGCAAGGCAGTTTTAAAGGATTGTATATCCCCCCGGGAGCCTTAGTTACTCCACACGATTTAATATGGGCAATCGCAGGAGCCTCCATAGCCCTGTGGGATCCACTACAAAACCCACTTAATTTGACTGTTCAACAGCAATTGGTGGCCACACCCTTTATACATGTTACTGATCCCACCCAAATTCCTGTCTCAGCAGAGGCAGTTGATTTAGCATTAGAAGCTGCCCCTGGAGCTGACACCGGTGCCATGCTGCTTCTATCGCTGTGGCTCTTAAGCAAACAGCAGCTGCCTGGGGCACTCCCACTGAAGTCCAAGCAGATGGTGGGCCACCCTTTACCAGCAAAAGCATTGAACAGCTCATTTTTGGATGGGGGGCTTCACTTCACATCCATACTAAATATCATCCTCAAAGCAATGGTGTGGTGGAGCGAAAAATCGCAGTCCTTAAGACTATGCTGCGAACAGCAAACCCCAACCCTGATTTTAAAAACTGGAGCTCATTTTTACCCCAGGTACTTATCGCACTCAACAAAAGTTACTCTCGCTGGCCTCACATTTCACCTACACCTAAGCCGCCTTGGTCCCCCGTGTTTAACACCGGCCAACTGGTTTGGCTTACAGAACCCCAAGCCTCTGGCCATTGAGAACCTATAAAAGCCACCATTCTCCGGGCCGGCAAGTACCCTAACACCTACTTAGTGGCTACAAGTACCCCCGGTGACAAGCTAGTTCATCATAACTGGCTCAGCAAATGTAGTTCTTAATAAACAAACTAATGCCCCTGAGCAGGGCTTGTATTATTCTGTTTTACAGGTTATGCTGCTCTCCCTCACAACATCTTTGCCCACGGAGCCCTTAGGAGAAGGTGGACTACAAACCTGGTTCGCCGCGTACTGGGTGCAGGAGGTCAGCGGAAACCAGTCCCTGTCAGCGCTGAGTCCAGAAGATTGTCTTGTTTGCTCCACTCAGTTCTCACCTAAATATCCATTACCCTTTCAATTTGTACCAATAGTTTATAATTTTTCTTCATTTAATATTTCTAGTGTGAATTGTTCTTCCCCCTATATGCAGTGGGCTGCTTCTAGTGTTTGGAATAATTGTTCTTCACAATTTAATTCTTATGTGTTTCCAGTTCTTAATGCTTCAGGTCGAAGTGATCATAGCTTTCCTTTAATTGAGAGTCTTAGAGTTCCAGCATCTCATTGTTGGGTTTTTGTTGGTAATAGTTTAACCCCAGCCCCTACTTGGGTTGGTACTTATTCTAATTGTTCTATGTGGAGTTTCTCTTATGCTAATACCTCCCTAACTAAACCCACTCTTAATTTTACCTATCCCCCTCCCATTAATTGTTCTTATCGTCTTAATTATAATATTTTTTTTGGAACCTTCTATACCTCCATACCACATACGTATCTGTTTCATGCCCAGCATATGCATCATGCTGAGGCTGCATGTATCAATCGTGCATCCAGCTTTTATTCGGTAACCAATAATGGGTGGAGCCATACCACAGTTTCTTCCTTAAGACCCGGTCATTTTTGGATTTGCGGTGATGTTGCATTTGCTGTGCTTCCTCCCAATCCCCGGGGTATATGCACCATTGGCACCCTGTATCTACAGGGCGGAGGTATTTATACCTTGCCATCTAGCCACCGACACCACCGTAGTACTCACTCCTTTTGGACTCGTTTGCAAACAGCAGCTTCCTCCCTCGCCTCCTCTATTGTTAGTTTTAACCCTGTTGGTTATATGATGTTACGTGATCAAGTGCTGTTTCAATCCCTTGCTATTGAAATGCTTGCTAATACTACGGGCAAGGGCCTCTCCTTAATTAATCAGCAATTAAATTCCCTTGTTCAGTATAGTATTCAAAATAGATTAATGATTCAATATTTGTTACAATCTTCCTCATTTTGTACTAAATTTGCTGAAGTATATCCCGACTTTGCTGATAAATGCTGCGTTTCTTTGCCTTCTATTTCTCCTAATTTGTCCTCAATTGTTAAAGACCTGCAAACGTTGAGCTCTACTGTCCGAGAGTCACAAGAGTCCTTCCAGTTTTGGTCATGGCTAGATTGGCTTGGCCTTGCGCCCTACAAATCCTATTTCCAATCCCTGTTTGTGTCCCTTCTAGTTGGGCTCGCTCTTCTCTGTCTCGGATGTGCCTTCATTAAAGCCTGCATTCGCAAGTTTGTTGCCTCGGCCTACATCGCTTCCACCCCCGAAGCGCATCCCCTCGTAGGTGGGGATGAGGAGTCGGACTCGGAAGTTTAGGTTTTTGGCCTAACTATTGCGGCCAGGGCACGGGGGCATGTTGAGATGAGTTCCTGTCTGCATCCTGTAAAACTTGCCCATACCGGTATTGCCCTGGCCTCTTCTTTTGTCATTCAGTGTTGCACACATTCTAAAGCAATATGCATTTCCCCACCTTTTGGGGGCGAAGCCAGACTTTGAGGCACCTGCTCCCCTACT
>NW_020711005.1:0-1605 GCF_002925995.2 Terrapene triunguis | reverse complement strand
TTCTCACCCCAGAATGGCAAGGCCTGTTGGCAGTTAGAAGTCTCTAAGGGTGAGTCTACACAGCTACCAGCAGGCTGCAGTAGCAAGTGTCAGACCTCAGGGCTTGTGATACAGCATGAAAAATAGTTGTGTCTCAGACTGAGTTTGGACTCTGAAGCCCATCCCTGCCTCTCTAAGCTTGACAGCCTGAGGCTAAACGCCTACTGCTATTTTCAGTGCCATTGCATGAGCCTGAGTGTGTAGACTGGCCTCTGAGACCTGCTGCTGCTCACTGTATAGATGTACCCTAAAACACCATTAGCTTTATGAGCAATTTGTGATACTCCTACGAGTGCCAAGCCACAGTTAGATTTTGATAGGATGAAATGGTGGAGTAAAGTGTCACTTAGCATGAGTGGGGAATCACGGTCTGGCCCTTAGTGTTAGTTTTTTATTTATTTTGATTACTAACGGTTACATTGTGCCTATAGGCACAGCCCTGAACAAGGGGCGATGTATAAACTGCACAAGCCCAGGGGGCACCATGACTTGGAGGCAATGTTCAGTGGCATAATTCCTACTTTTCTTCCTCCTCGCTCACGAGTGAAGGAAGAAGCCACAGTTCCTCCCACTCCCCTTCCCACCACTTGCTCCCAGTGAGGAGTACTGGGCAAGGAGTGACAAGGGGACCGTGAACATTTCCCTTAATCCCTGTGTGGATGAAGAAGGGCTGTGACAATCTAGGCCCTACCCTTGTCATTCATGTGGCCTACGGAATAAAATGAATCCACTGGAGATGTTCCAGCATAATTTGAATGATGCATGAATTTGAGAATTTTGTCATATGTTTGCATAATTCATTGACTAAACAGTCAAGGGTTGTTTGGAGGGTGTAAATATGAAGGAGGCAGAAGGGCTATGTAGAGTTGTACACAGTGTGTAACTTGGTGCAGTGGGATGAAATCAATAGAGAGGAAATATCAGACTTCATATGAAAAAAACTGCCTTGACAATGGTGTGATCCACTGCCCACTGAAGTCAATGGGTGTTGGACCAGGACCAGTGCAATTTGTAATAGGTCAGAGTTTCTCAATGTATGGCGGGTGGGGGGAGGGTGACCTGCAATTCCAATATTGCTAAACGGAGGAGGAAGGTCTTGGCAAGGTGGGTTCCTTGGGTGAAGGATCCTGGTATGGAAGAGGAGGTCACAGTAGTTTAAGCACTGGGTGCAATTGTTTGAAAACTCTTTGTCAGTTAACATTTTAAATACGCCAACAGATGGTTTTTCCTGAATCCGCACAGCTGATGATTCCAAAGAAAGTAGTGTTGAGAGATTTCTTGGGGATGGTTGGGGATAGGAAAGACAGCTGTCACCGTATATCTTAATTACAGCATTTACAAAGTTCTAATTAATGTAATGTTGTTTTTATGACTATATTAATGTTGCATCCATTAGTGTGTTGCTGGTCCTGCATGGAGTTAAATCAATACATATTTTAAGAATATAGAAGCAACAGTTTGATCTAAATTGTCAGTTTTATGGGCAAGAAGCACATTAGAAACTCAATTTATAACCTGTACACATAAAAATTACGTTTTTACAATCACATATAAAGTAGGATATCT
>NW_020711004.1:0-1589 GCF_002925995.2 Terrapene triunguis | reverse complement strand
TTCTCACCCCAGAATGGCAAGGCCTGTTGGCAGTTAGAAGTCTCTAAAGGTGAGTCTACACAGCTATCAGCAGGCTGCATTAGCAAGTGTCAGACCTCAGGGCTTGTGATACAGCACGAAAAATAGTTGTGTCTCAGACTGAGTTTGGACTCTGAAGCCCATCCCTGCCTCCCGAAGCTTGACAGCCTGAGGCTAAATGCCTACTGCTATTTTCAGTGCCATTGCATGAGCCTGAGTGTGTAGACTGGGCTCTGAGACCTGCTGCTGCTCACTGTATAGATGTACCCTAAAACACCATTAGCTTTATGAGCAATTTGTGATACTCCTACGAGTGCCAAGCCACAGTTAGATTTTGATAGGATGAAATGGTGGAGTAAAGTGCCACTTAGCATGCGTGGGGAATCACGGTCTGGCCCTTAGTGTTAGTTTTTTATTTATTTTGATTACTAACGGTTACATTGTGCCTATAGGCACAGCCCTGAACAAGGGGCGATGTATAAACTGCACAAGCCCAGGGGGCACCATGACTTGGAGGCATAATTCCTACTTTTCTTCCTCCTCGCTCATGAGTGAAGGAAGAAGCCACAGTTCCTCCCACTCCCCTTCCCACCACTTGCTCCCAGTGAGGAGTACTGGGCAAGGAGTGACAAGGGGACCGTGAACATTTCCCTTAATTCCTGTGTGGATGAGGAAGGACTGTGACAATCTAGGCCCTACCCTTGTCATTCATGTGGCCTACGGAATACAATGAATCCACTGGAGATGTTCCAGCATAATTTGAATGATGCATGAATGTGAGAATTTTGTCATATGTTTGCTGACCCATGAAAAATGCATAATTCATTGACTAAACAGTCAAGGGTTGTTTGGAGGGTGTAAATATGAAGGAGGCAGAAGGGCTATGTAGAGTTGTACACAGTGTGTAACTCAGTGCAGTGGGATGAAATCAATAGAGAGGAAATATCAAACTTCATATGAAAAAAACTGCCTTGACAATGGTGTGATCCACTGCCCACTGAAGTCAATGGGTGGTGGACCAGGACCAGTGCAATTTATAATAGGTCAGAGTTTCTCAATGTATGGCGGGTGGGGGGAGGGTGACCTGCAATTCCAATATTGCTAAATGGAGGAGGAAGGTCTTGGCAAGGTGGGTTCCTTGGGTGAAGGATCCTGGTATGGAAGTCACAGTAGTTTAAGCACTGGGTGCAATTGTTTGAAAACTCTTTGTCAGTTAACATTTTAAATACGCCAACAGATGGTTTTTCCTGAATCCGCACAGCTGATGATTCCAAAGAAAATGGTGTTGAGAGATTTCTTGGGGATGGTTGGGGATAGGAAAGACAGCTGTCACCGTATATCTTAATTACAGCATTTACAAAGTTCTAATTAATGTAATGTTGTTTTTATGACTATATTAATGTTGCATCCATTAGTGTGTTGCTGGTCCTGCATGGAGTTAAATCAATACATATTTTAAGAATATAGAAGCAACGGTTTGATCTAAATTGTCAGTTTTATGGGCAAGAAGCACATTAGAAACTCAATTTATAACCTGAACACATAAAAATTACGTTTTTACAATCACATAT
>NW_020711003.1:0-1294 GCF_002925995.2 Terrapene triunguis | reverse complement strand
TCCTCTCTGACTTTGGTGTTTAAGCCTTTGAAAAGCTTATAGACACTACATGCCCCAATAGCTGTTTGAACAGTCATAAAATCATAGAATCACAGAATATCAGGGTTGGAAGGGACCTCAGGAGGTCATCTAGTCCAGCCCCCTGCTCAAAGCAGAACCAACCCCAACTAAATCATCCCAGCAGAGCTTTGTCAAGCCTAACCTTAAAAGCCTCTAAGGAAGGAGATTCCACCACCACCCTAGACAACCCATGCCAGTGCTTCACCACCCTCCTAGTGAAAAAGTTTTTCCTAATATCCAACCTAAACCTCCTCCACTGCAACTTGAGACCATTACTCCTTGTTCTGTCATCTGGTACCACTGAGAACAGCCTAGATCCATCCTCTTTGGAATCCTCTTTCAGGTAGTTGAAAGCAGCTATCAAATCCCCCTTCATTCTTCTCTTCTGCAGACTAAATAATCCCAGTTCCCTCAGCCTCTCCTCATAAGTCATGTGCTCCAGACCCCTAATCATTTATGTTGCCCTCCGCTGGACTCTTTCCAATTTTTCCACATCCTTCTTGTAGTGTGGGGCCCAAAACTGGACACAGTACTCCAGATGAGGCCTCACCAATGCCAAATAGAGGGGAACAATCATGTCTCTCAATCTGCTGGCAATGCTCCTACTTATACAGCCCAAAATGCCGTTAGCCTTCTTGGCAACAAGGGCACACTGTTGACTCATATCCAGCTTCTCGTCCACTGTAACCCCTAGATCCTTTTCTGCAGAACTGCTGCCTAGCCACTCGGTCCCTAGTCTATAGCAGTGCATGGGATTCTTCCATCCTAACTGCAGGACTCTGCACTTGTCCTTGTTGAACTTCATCAGATTTCTTTTGGCCCAATCCTCTAATTTGTCTAGGTCCCTCTGTACCCTATCCCTACCCTCCAGCATATCTCCCACTCCTCCCAGTTTAGTGTCATCTGCAAACTTGCTGAGGGTGCAATCCATGCCATCCTCCAGATCATTAATGAAGATATTGAACAAAACCAGCCCCAGGACCGACCCTTGGGGGTCCTCCGTTTGCTACCGGCTGCCAACTAGAGATGGAGCCATAGATCACTACCCGTTGAGCTTGATGATCTAGACAGCTTTCTATCCACCTTATAGTCCATTCATCCAGCCCATTCTTCTTTAACTTGCTGGCAAGAATACTGTGGCAGACCGTATCAAAAGCTTTGCTAAAGTCAAGGAATAACATGTCCACTGCTTTCTCCCCATCCACAGAGCCAGTTATCTCAACATAGGTTAGTC
>NW_020711002.1:0-3203 GCF_002925995.2 Terrapene triunguis | reverse complement strand
CCTTTAGCACCCTCGGATGCAGCACATCTGGCCCCATGGACTTGTGCACGTCCAGTTTTTCTAAATAGTCCCGAACCACTTCTTTCTCCACATAGGGCTGGTCACCTTCTCCCCATATTGTGCTGCCCAGTGCAGCAGTCTGGGAGCTGACCTTGTTCGTGAAGACAGAGGCAAAAAAAGCATTGAGTACATTAGCTTTTTCCACATCCTCGGTCACTAGGTTGCCTCCCTCATTCAGTAAGGGGCCCACACTTTCCTTGACTTTCTTCTTGTTGCTAACATACCTGAAGAAACCCTTCTTGTTACTCTTAACATCTCTTGTTAGCTGCAACTCCAAGTGTGATTTGGCCTTCCTGATTTCACTCCTGCATGCCTGAGCAATAGTTTTATACTCCTCCCTGGTCATTTGTCCAATCTTCCACTTCTTGTAAGCTTCTTTTTTGCGTTTAAGATCAGCAAGGATTTCACTGTTTAGCCAAGCTGGTCGCCTGCCATATTTACTATTCTTTCTACACATCGGGATGGTTTGTTCCTGCAACCGCAATAAGGATTCTTTAAAATACAGCCAGCTCTCCTGGACCCCTTTGCCCTTCATGTTATTCTCCCAGGGGATCCTGCCCATCTGTTCCCTGAGGGAGTCAAAGTCTGCTTTTCTTAAGTCCAGGGTCCGTATTCTGCTGCTCTCCTTTCTTCCTTGTGTCAGGATCCTGAACTCGACCATCTCATGGTCACTGCCTCCCAGGTTCCCATCCACTTTTGCTTCCCCTACTAATTCTTCCCTGTTTGTGAGCAGCAGGTCAAGAAGAGCTCTGCCCCTAGTTGGTTCCTCCAGCACTTGCACCAGGAAATTGTCCCCTACACTTTCCAAAAACTTCCTGGATTGTCTGTGCACCGCTGTATTGCTCTCCCAGCAGATATCAGGGTGATTAAAGTCTCCCATGAGAACCAGGGCCTGCGATCTAGCAACTTCTGCTAGTTGCCAGAAGAAAGCCTCATCCACCTCATCCCCCTGGTCTGGTGGTCTATAGCAGACTCCAACCACGACATCACCCTTGTTGCTCACACTTCTCAACTTTATCCAGAGACTCTCAGGTTTTTCTGCAGTTTCATACCGGAGCTCTGAGCAGTCATACTCCTCTCTTACATACAACGCAACTCCCCCACCTTTTCTGCCCTGCCTGTCCTTCCTGAACAGTTTATATCCATCCATGACAGTACTCCAGTCATGTGAGTTATCCCACCAAGTCTCTGTTATTCCAATCGCATCATAGTTCCCTGACTGTTCCAGGACTTCCAGTTCTCCCTGCTTGTTTCCCCAAGCTTCTTGCATTTGTGTATAGGCACTTAAGATAACTCATTGATCGTCCCTCTTTCTCAGCATGAGACAGGAGTCCTCCCCTCTTGCGCTCTCCTGCTTGTGCTTCCTCCCAGGATCCCATTTCCCCACTTACCTCAGGGCTTTGGTCTCCTTCCCCCGGTGAACCTAGTTTAAAGCCCTCCTCACTAGGTTAGCCAGCCTGCTGGCGAAGATGCTCTTCCCTCTCTTCGTTAGGTGGAGCCCATCTCTGCCTAGCACTCCTCCTTCTTGGGACACCATCCCATGGTCGAAGAATCCAAAGCCTTCTCTCCGACACCACCTGCGTAGCCATTCATTGACTTCCACGATTCGACGGTCTCTACCCAGGCCTTTTCCTTGCACAGGGAGGATGGACGAGAACACCACTTGCGCCTCAAACTCCTTTATCCTTCTTCCCAGAGCCACGTAGTCTGCAGTGATCCGCTCAAGGTCATTCTTGGCAGTATCATTAGTGCCCACGTGGAGAAGCAGGAAGGGGTAGCGATCCGAGGGCTTGATGAGTCTCGGCAGTCTCTCCGTCACATCGTGTATCCTAGCTCCTGGCAAGCAGCAGACCTCTCGGTTTTCCCGGTCGGGGCGGCAGATAGATGACTCAGTCCCCCTGAGGAGGGAGTCCCTGACCACCACCACCCTCCTCCTCCTCTTGGGAGTGGTGGTCATGGAACCCCCATCCCTAGGACAGTGCATCTTTTGCCTTCCAATCGGTGGAGTCTCCTTCTGCTCCCTTCCCTCAGATGGGTCATCTAGTCCACTCTCCGCATTAGTACCTGTTGAGAGAACATGGAAACGATTGCTCACCTGTATCTCCATTGCTGGTGCATGGACGCTCCTCTTTCTCCTTCTGGAGGTCACATGCTGCCAAACCTCTTCACAATCCTTCTGTCCCTGCTGCGCCTGCTCTGAATCTTCAGAACATTGTGGCCGTAGAAGCATCTCCTGACGTCTGTCCAGGAAATCTTCATTTTCCCTTATGCAATGCAGTGTTGATACTCGTTTCTCCAGCCCTCGAACCTTCTCTTCCAATATGGAGACCAGCTTGCACTTTGTACAGACAAAGTCGCTTCTGTCCTGTGGAAGAAAGACAAACATGGCACAACCTGTGCAGGTTACAACAGCTGATCGCTCACCTTCCATATCACCTTCCTCTTAAGAGCTTCCTCGGCTGTTGCAGGAAGTACTCAGAGAAACCTGCAGACGAATGCCTCAGTGAGCTCTCTCCAGGCGAACTCCCAGGCAAACTCCCTCTGTTAGCCTCTGCTGTTCGCCGCTCAGCTGGTTCGCTGCTGACTGCCCTTATATACCAGTCAGGCCCACTCAAGGCCCACCTGGAACAAAGCACTCCCAATTCACACTTTTCAAACAAACAAGCAAGCAATCAAGCACACGGTCAAACTGACCAACTGTCCCAGCAGCAGACACTCAGATACTCACCAACACAGCCCCCCTAATGCAGCACTTAGCGTACCTCCTCTCAGACAGCTCCCAGGCAAACTCCCTCTGTTAGCCTCTGCTGTTCCCAGTTTAGTGTCATCTGCAAACTTGCTGAGGGTGCAATCCATGCCATCCTCCAGATCATTAATGAAGATATTGAACAAAACCGGCCCCAGGACTCCGTTTGATACCAGCTGCCAACTAGAGATGGAGCCATAGATCACTACCCGTTGAGCCTGATGATCTAGCCAGCTTTCTATCCACCTTATAGTCCATTCATCCAGCCCATTCTTCTTTAACTTGCTGGCAAGAATACTGTGGAAGACCATATCAAAAGCTTTGCTAAAGTCAAGGAATAACATGTCCATTGCTTTCTCCCCATCCACAGAGCCAGTTATCTCAACATAGGTTAGTC
>NW_020711001.1:0-1539 GCF_002925995.2 Terrapene triunguis | reverse complement strand
TTCTTTTTGCGGATACAGACTAACACGGCTGCTACTCTGAAACCTGTCATTATGCAAGGCACTGCATTTAGCCGTATGGAGTGGAAATCCATCAACTTCATGAAAAAACTCGTACAGATACAGACAGACATCATCTTCCTTTCCAAATGCAAGCAGATGGACATCATACCAAAAGGACTAAAGGTAAAAAATCCATTACAATCTACATATCACACAGACTATGCTGAGAAACTGTGTCACACACTGTCAAAGAAACTGCGAAACCACCTGATCAGCATCCTATACAACAAACAGGGAAAGATTAAGAATGAGCTCTCAAAACTGGATACTCTCATAAGAAACCAACCTTCCACACAAACTTCCTCATGGATAGACTTTACAAAAACTAGACAAGCCATTTACAAGACAAACTTTGCCTCTCTACAAAGGAAAAAGGACACTAAACTATCTAAACTGCTACATGCCACAAGGAGCCACAACAGTAGTTCCCTTAACCCACCCAGCAATATTGTTAACCTTTCCAGCTATACTCTTGGCCCAGCAGAAGAGTCTGTCCTATCTCGGGGCCTCTCCTTTTGTCCCTCCAGACCCACGAACATGATACAGTTCTGCGGTGACCTAGAATCCTACTTTCGACGTCTCCGACTCAAAGAATATTTCCAACATACCTCTGAACAGCATACTAACCGACAGAATCCCCCCTACCAGCACTACAAAAAAAAGGATTCTGCGTGGACTCCTCCGGACGGTCGTAACAACGGACTGGATTTCTGCATGGATTGCTTCCGTCAACGTGCAAAGGCTGAAATTGTGGATAAGCAACATCACTTGCCCCATAGCCTCAGCCATGCTGAACACAACGCCATCTACAGCCTCAGAAACAACCCTGACATCATTATCAAAGGGGCTGGCAAAGGAGGTGCTGTCGTCATCATGAATAAATTGGAATGTGACCGGGAGGCTGCTAGACAGCTCTCTAACACCACATTCTATCAGCCATTGTCCTCTGATCCCACTGGGGATTGCCTGGGGAGACTACACCATCTGCTAGAGAGGCTCCCTGACAAAGCACGGGAACAGATCTGTGCAGATACGTGCCTGGAGCCCCGACCGGGGACATTCTATTTGCTGCCCAGGATCCGTGGACCTGGGGGTCCTGGGCGCCCCATCATCTCGGGCATTGGCACCCTGACATCAGGCTTGTCTGGTTATGTGGACTCTCTCCTCGGACCCTGCGCTACCAGCACTCCCGGCTATCTTCGAGATACTACTGGCTTCCTGGGGGGACTGCAGTCCGTCGGTGATCTTCCAGAGGGCACCGTCCTGGCCGCTGTGGACGTGGAAGCCCTCTACACCAATATTCCACACAAAGATGGACTACAAGCTATCAGGAACAGTATCCCCGATGGTGTCGCGGCTGACCTGGTGGCTGAACTCTGTGACTTTGTCCTCGCCCACAGCTGTTTCACATTTGGGGACAATATATACCTTCGGGTCGGCGGCGCTGCTGTGGGTGCCCGCATGGCCCCACAGTGTGCC
>NW_020711000.1:0-1539 GCF_002925995.2 Terrapene triunguis | reverse complement strand
TTCTTTTTGCGGATACAGACTAACACGGCTGCTACTCTGAAACCTGTCATTATGCAAGGCACTGCATTTAGCCGTATGGAGTGGAAATCCATCAACTTCATGAAAAAACTCGTACAGATACAGACAGACATCATCTTCCTTTCCAAATGCAAGCAGATGGACATCATACCAAAAGGACTAAAGGTAAAAAATCCATTACAATCTACATATCACACAGACTATGCTGAGAAACTGTGTCACACACTGTCAAAGAAACTGCGAAACCACCTGATCAGCATCCTATACAACAAACAGGGAAAGATTAAGAATGAGCTCTCAAAACTGGATACTCTCATAAGAAACCAACCTTCCACACAAACTTCCTCATGGATAGACTTTACAAAAACTAGACAAGCCATTTACAAGACAAACTTTGCCTCTCTACAAAGGAAAAAGGACACTAAACTATCTAAACTGCTACATGCCACAAGGAGCCACAACAGTAGTTCCCTTAACCCACCCAGCAATATTGTTAACCTTTCCAGCTATACTCTTGGCCCAGCAGAAGAGTCTGTCCTATCTCGGGGCCTCTCCTTTTGTCCCTCCAGACCCACGAACATGATACAGTTCTGCGGTGACCTAGAATCCTACTTTCGACGTCTCCGACTCAAAGAATATTTCCAACATACCTCTGAACAGCATACTAACCGACAGAATCCCCCCTACCAGCACTACAAAAAAAAGGATTCTGCGTGGACTCCTCCGGACGGTCGTAACAACGGACTGGATTTCTGCATGGATTGCTTCCGTCAACGTGCAAAGGCTGAAATTGTGGATAAGCAACATCACTTGCCCCATAGCCTCAGCCATGCTGAACACAACGCCATCTACAGCCTCAGAAACAACCCTGACATCATTATCAAAGGGGCTGGCAAAGGAGGTGCTGTCGTCATCATGAATAAATTGGAATGTGACCGGGAGGCTGCTAGACAGCTCTCTAACACCACATTCTATCAGCCATTGTCCTCTGATCCCACTGGGGATTGCCTGGGGAGACTACACCATCTGCTAGAGAGGCTCCCTGACAAAGCACGGGAACAGATCTGTGCAGATACGTGCCTGGAGCCCCGACCGGGGACATTCTATTTGCTGCCCAGGATCCGTGGACCTGGGGGTCCTGGGCGCCCCATCATCTCGGGCATTGGCACCCTGACATCAGGCTTGTCTGGTTATGTGGACTCTCTCCTCGGACCCTGCGCTACCAGCACTCCCGGCTATCTTCGAGATACTACTGGCTTCCTGGGGGGACTGCAGTCCGTCGGTGATCTTCCAGAGGGCACCGTCCTGGCCGCTGTGGACGTGGAAGCCCTCTACACCAATATTCCACACAAAGATGGACTACAAGCTATCAGGAACAGTATCCCCGATGGTGTCGCGGCTGACCTGGTGGCTGAACTCTGTGACTTTGTCCTCGCCCACAGCTGTTTCACATTTGGGGACAATATATACCTTCGGGTCGGCGGCGCTGCTGTGGGTGCCCGCATGGCCCCACAGTGTGCC
>NW_020710999.1:0-1332 GCF_002925995.2 Terrapene triunguis | reverse complement strand
ACATTTTTATGGCGGACTTGGAGCAGCGCTTCCTTGGCTCTCGTCCCCTGGCGCCCCTACTCTGCTTGCGCTACATTGATGACATCTTCATCATCTGGACCCATGGAGGAGAAGCCCTTGGGGAATTCCACCACGATTTCAATGGTTTCCATCCTACCATCGGCCTCGGCCTGGATCGGTCCACACAGGCGGTCCATTTCCTGGACACTACTGTGCTAATAAGCAATGGTCACATAGATGCCACCCTGTACCGGAGGCCTACTGACCGCTACACTTGCCTGCATGCCTCCAGCTTCCATCCAGGACGCGCCGCACGATCCATTGTCTACAGCCAAGCTCTAGGATGTGGCCGCATTTGCTCCGGTCCCTCGGATGGAGACGGGCACCTGCGGGATCTCTATCAAGCATTCTTGAAACTACGGTACCCACCTGCTGAGGTGAAGAGACAGATTGACGGAGCCGGGCGAGTGCCCAGAGGTCACCTCCTGCAGGACGGGGCCAGCAAAGAAAATAGCAGAGCACCGCTGGCTGTCACCTTCAGCCCCCAGCTGGAACCTCTTCAGCGCATCGTTAGAGATCTGCGACCTGTCCTGAGGGATGGTCCTTTACTCTCGCAGATCTTGGGAGACGGACCTGTCCTTGCTTGCGGACGGCCCCCCAGCCTAGGGCAGGTGCTCACCAGCAACCACACATCGCTGAACAAGAGCGCTGACCCAGGAACCTATCCTTGTGGCGGGGCCCGATGCCAACTCTGTCCACATGTCTATTCGGGTGGCGCCATCGTAGGGCCTGGTCACGTCGGCCGTGCCATCGGGGGCTCGTTCACCTGCACATCTGCCAGTGTGATGTGTGCCGTCGTGTGCCGGCGGTGCCCCTCTGCCATGTGCATTGGCCAAACCGGACAGTCTCTACGCAAAAGAATTAATGGACACAGGTCTGACATCGGGAATCATGGTACTCGAGAACCAGTGGGAGAACGCTTTGACCTGTCTGGCCATTCTATGACGGATCTGCGGGTGGCTATCTTAAAGCAGAGGAACTTCAAGGGCAGACTCCGGCGAGAGACTGCTGAGCTGGAGTTGATGTGCAAGCTGGACACAATCAACTCAGGGCTAAATAGGGATTGGGAATGGCTGAGCCATTACAAACATTGAATCTATCTCCCCTTGTAAGTATTCTCACACTTGCTTCTTATCAAACTGTCTGTCTGTACTTGGCTACCTTGATTATCACTTCAAAAGTTTTTTTTCTCTTACTTAATTGGCCTCTCAGAGTTGGTAAGACAACTCCCACCTGTTCATGCTCTCTGTATGTGTGTATATATATCTCCTC
>NW_020710998.1:0-2204 GCF_002925995.2 Terrapene triunguis | reverse complement strand
AGTTCTATGAGATAGGGTATATCTCCATATATTATATTATTATTTTAGGTTTCAGAGTAGCAGCCGTGTTAGTCTGTATCCGCAAAAAGAACAGGAGTACTTGTGGCACCTTAGAGACTAACAAATTTATTAGAGCATAAGCTTTCGTGGGCTACAACCCACTTCTTCGGATGCATATTGAGTGAAACATATCGAGGAGATATATATACACACATACAGAGAGCATGAACAGGTGGGAGTTGTCTTACCAACTCTGAGAGGCCAATTAAGTAAGAGAAAAAAAACTTTTGAAGTGATAATCAAGGTAGCCAAGTACAGACAGACAGTTTGATAAGAAGCAAGTGTGAGAATACTTACAAGGGGAGATAGATTCAATGTTTGTAATGGCTCAGCCATTCCCAATCCCTATTTAGCCCTGAGTTGATTGTGTCCAGCTTGCACATCAACTCCAGCTCAGCAGTCTCTCGCCGGAGTCTGCCCTTGAAGTTCCTCTGCTTTAAGATAGCCACCCGCAGATCCGTCATAGAATGGCCAGACAGGTCAAAGCGTTCTCCCACTGGTTCTCGAGTACCATGATTCCCGATGTCAGACCTGTGTCCATTAATTCTTTTGCGTAGAGACTGTCCGGTTTGGCCAATGCACATGGCAGAGGGGCACCGCCGGCACACGACGGCACACATCACACTGGCAGATGTGCAGGTGAACGAGCCCCCGATGGCACGGCCGACGTGACCAGGCCCTACGATGGCGCCACCCGAATAGACATGTGGACAGAGTTGGCATCGGGCCCCGCCACAAGGATAGGTTCCTGGGTCAGCGCTCTTGTTCAGCGATGTGTGGTTGCTGGTGAGCACCTGCCCTAGGCTGGGGGGCCGTCCGCAAGCAAGGACAGGTCCGTCTCCCAAGATCTGCGAGAGTAAAGGACCATCCCTCAGGACAGGTCGCAGATCTCTAACGATGCGCTGAAGAGGTTCCAGCTGGGGGCTGAAGGTGACAGCCAGCGGTGCTCTGCTATTTTCTTTGCTGGCCCCGTCCTGCAGGAGGTGACCTCTGGGCACTCGCCCGGCTCCGTCAATCTGTCTCTTCACCTCAGCAGGTGGGTACCGTAGTTTCAAGAATGCTTGATAGAGATCCCGCAGGTGCCCGTCTCCATCCGAGGGACCGGAGCAAATGCGGCCACATCCTAGAGCTTGGCTGTAGACAATGGATCGTGCGGCGCGTCCTGGATGGAAGCTGGAGGCATGCAGGCAAGTGTAGCGGTCAGTAGGCCTCCGGTACAGGGTGGCATCTATGTGACCATCGCTTATTAGCACAGTAGTGTCCAGGAAATGGACCGCCTGTGTGGACCGATCCAGGCCGAGGCCGATGGTAGGATGGAAACCATTGAAATCGTGGTGGAATTCCCCAAGGGCTTCTCCTCCATGGGTCCAGATGATGAAGATGTCATCAATGTAGCGCAAGCAGAGTAGGGGCGCCAGGGGACGAGAGCCAAGGAAGCGCTGCTCCAAGTCCGCCATAAAAATGTCGGCACACTGTGGGGCCATGCGGGCACCCACAGCAGCGCCGCCGACCCGAAGGTATATATTGTCCCCAAATGTGAAACAGCTGTGGGCGAGGACAAAGTCACAGAGTTCAGCCACCAGGTCAGCCGCGACACCATCGGGGATACTGTTCCTGATAGCTTGTAGTCCATCTTTGTGTGGAATATTGGTGTAGAGGGCTTCCACGTCCACAGCGGCCAGGACGGTGCCCTCTGGAAGATCACCGACGGACTGCAGTCCCCCCAGGAAGCCAGTAGTATCTCGAAGATAGCCGGGAGTGCTGGTAGCGCAGGGTCCGAGGAGAGAGTCCACATAACCAGACAAGCCATTCTATGACGGATCTGCGGGTGGCTATCTTAAAGCAGAGGAACTTCAAGGGCAGACTCCGGCGAGAGACTGCTGAGCTGGAGTTGATGTGCAAGCTGGACACAATCAACTCAGGGCTAAATAGGGATTGGGAATGGCTGAGCCATTACAAACATTGAATCTATCTCCCCTTGTAAGTATTCTCACACTTGCTTCTTATCAAACTGTCTGTCTGTACTTGGCTACCTTGATTATCACTTCAAAAGTTTTTTTTCTCTTACTTAATTGGCCTCTCAGAGTTGGTAAGACAACTCCCACCTGTTCATGCTCTCTGTATGTGTGTATATATATCTCCTC
>NW_020710997.1:0-1001 GCF_002925995.2 Terrapene triunguis | reverse complement strand
CTGTGCTCCTGCTGCCTTTCCTGCAGCTCAACCATACGCTGTAGCATATCAGTTTGATGCTCCAGCAGCCGGAGCATGGACTCTTGCTTTCTGTGTGCAAGCTGACGCCACCTCTCATCTTCAGCCCGCAACTTCCTCTGTTCCTCCCATGATTCAGCCCGCCACCTCTCCTCCTCAGCCCGCGATTCAGCCCGCCACCTCTCCTCTCGCTCATATTGGGCTTTTCGGTAATCAGTCATTGACTGCCTCCACGCATTCTGCTGTGCTCTGTCAGCGTGGGAGGCAGTCTGTAGTTCTGTAAACATTTCATCACGCGTCCTTCGCTTCCTTTTTCGAATATTCACGAGCCTCTGTGAAGGAGAACGATTTGCAGCTGGTGGATGAGAAGGGAGAGGTGGTTAAAAAAGATACATTTTAGAGAACAATGTGTACACTCTTTCACGTTACATTTTGCTGTTCACACTACACAGCAGATGTGCTTTCGTTACAAGGTCGCATTTTTCCTCTTATATTGAGGGCCTGCCTGTTTGGTGTGAGAGATCACTCACGCAGTGCCAGGTCACAGATTTCAGCTTGCAGGCAGCCATGGTAAGACACAATCTTTTGGCTTTTTTAACCTTCTTAACATGTGGGGATGGTTTCAAAGAGTACTGCTATCATTAACCATACCAAGCACCCGTTGGGTTGGCCATTTAAAATGGGTTTGCAATGTAAAAGGAGGGGCTGCGGTTTCAGGGTTAACGTGCAGCACAAACCCAACTAATAACCCTCCCCTACACACCCAATTCTCTGGGATGATCACTTCACCCCTCCCCCCACCGCGTGGCTAACAGCGGGGAATATTTCTGTTCAGCAGACCAGGAAGGGGCACCTCTGAATGTCCCCTTAATAAAATTGCCCCATTTTAACCAGGTGACCGTGAATGATATCACTCTCCTGAGGATAACAAAGAGAGATAAGGAATGGATGTTGTCTGCATGCCAGCAAACACCGGGACCATA
>NW_020710996.1:339-1716 GCF_002925995.2 Terrapene triunguis | reverse complement strand
AAAAGAATATCCCCATTGTTATTGCTGCTTGCTGTGCGCTCCACAATATCTGTGAGAGTAAGGGGGAGACATTTATGGCGGGGTGGGAGGTTGAGGCAAATCGCCTGGCCGCTGATTACGCGCAGCCAGACACCAGGGCGGTTAGAGGAGCACAGCATGGCGCGGTGCGCATCAGAGAAGCTTTGAAAACGAGTTTTGTGACTGGCCAGGCTACGGTGTGAAACTTCTGTTTGTGTCTCCTTGATGAACCCTCCGCCCCCCCCCCACCCGGTTCACTCTACTTCCCTGTAAGCCAACCACCCCACCCTACCCTTCCCCCTTCGAGCACCGCTTGCAGAGGCAATAAAGTCATTGTTACTTCACATTCATGCATTCTTTATTAATTCATCACACAACTAGGGGGATAATTGCAAAGGTAGCCCGGGATGGGTGGGGGAGGAGGGAAGGAAAAGGACACACTGCAGTTTAAAACTTTAACTCTTATTGAAGGCCAGCCTTCTGATGCTAGGGCAATCATCTGGGGTGGAGTGACTGGGTGGCCGGAGGCCCCCCCACCGTGTTCTTGGGCATCTGGGTGAGGAGGCTATGGAACTTGGGGAGGAGGGCTGTTGGTTACACAGGGGCTGTAGCGGTGGTCTCTGCTCCTGCTGCCTTTCCTGCAGCTCAACCATACGCTGGAGCATATCAGTTTGATGCTCCAGCAACCGGAGCATCGACTCTTGCCTTCTGTCTGCAAGCTGACGCCACCTATCATCTTCAGCCCGCAACTTGCTCTGTTCATCCCGCGATTCAGCACGCCACCTCTCCTCTCATTCATATTGTGCTTTTCTGTCATTGATTGCCTCCACACATTCTGCTGTGCTCTGTCAGCGTGGGAGGACATCTGTAGCTCTGTGAACATGTCATCACGCGTCCTACGTTTTCTCTTTCTAATCTTCACTAGCCTCTGTGAAGGAGAAACATTTGCAGCTGGTGGAGGAGAAGGGAGAGGTGGTTAAAAAGACACATTTTAGAGAACAATGGGTACACTCTTTCACGTTAAATTTTGCTGTTCACATTACACAGCACATGTGCTTTCTTTACAAGGTCACATTTTTCCTCTTATATTGAGGGCCTGCCGGTTTGGTGTGAGAGATCACTCACGCAGTGCCAGGCCACAGATTTCAGCTTGCAGGCAGCCATGGTAAGACACAGTCTTTTGGCTTTTTTAACCTTCTTAACATGTGGGAATGGTTTCAAACAGTAGCGCCCTCATTTCCCATACCAAGCACCCGTTGGGTTGGCCATTTAAAATGGGTTTGCAATGTAAAAGGAGGGGCTGCGGTTTCCGGGTTAACATGCATCACAAACCCAACTAGCCCCCCCCCCCCACACACA
>NW_020710996.1:0-239 GCF_002925995.2 Terrapene triunguis | reverse complement strand
CCCAACTAGCCCCCCCCCCACACACACACCCAATTCTCTGGGATGATCACTTCACCCCTCCCCCCCACCGCATGGCTAACAGCGGGGAATATTTCTGTTCAGCAGAGCAGGAACGGGCACCTCTGAATGTCCCCTTAATAAAATTGCCCCATTTCAACCAGGTGACCGTGAATGATATCACTCTCCTGAGGATAACAAAGAGCGATAAGGAATGGATGTTGTCTGCATGCCAGCAAACA
>NW_020710995.1:0-1416 GCF_002925995.2 Terrapene triunguis | reverse complement strand
AACGGCGCTAAAGTCGACATAAAAGCCTAGTGTAGACCAGGCCTTAGTGATGTAGTTTCAGGTTTTGGAAAGTCTTGCACTTTCCAGGATGTGGAAGGTTGAAGTGTGTATAGGTATTAACCTTCAATTTGAGGGGAAAAAAAGTTTTTCTCCCTTGCTGCTTGTTCCTGTGACTCAAAGATCATTTTGGATTTTCAGAAAAATTTTAGTCCTTGGGGTATTGCTTTCATATAGATGAATGTGTTGCTGCTTCCACTACTCATTCTTGGGATATAATACTGTTGTACAGAACTTTATCAGCTCAAGCTGTGGATCTAAACATAAAAAGGGTGACTTCTTACCTGAAGATCTGGTTATTATGACTGATCGACCTATCTTGAGACGCTCCTTTAGTATATTATGCTTTTTGAGGGTGAAATATGGACCTGTTGGTTAATATACTTTCCTTTCTCCCTCACTTAACATTACTTAGTGAATCATCACATGGGACATTGTGGGTAAGTGGAAGTCAACTGGAAGTCAAAAAGTCTACCTGAGTCAAAATTGTAACCGTCATAGTAATTTGCTTCAATGACTGGTTGCATGCCCATAATTTATCACTTACCTATAAAAAGTTGTCATTTGTATTGGAAAACTTTTCTCTGTTCATAAGAGTGAGGTATCCTTTAAAATGCTTGTCTTAAATATTTTACAAAATCCATAATTATGAGTTAAACCAAACTGCATACTTCTTAATTCTAGCTCTGTACTTATTTTGTTTGCATTCAGTCATGCACTCTCTAATCTCAGTAAGGGATTTCAGTTTGCACACTAGGTTGAACTAGCATGGTGACAGATTTCAGAGTGGTAGCTGCGTTAGTCTGTATCAGCAAAAAGAACGAGGAGTACTTGTGGCACCTTAGGGTATGTCTACACTACGAGAGTAGTTCGATTTTAGTTAAATCGAATATGTGCAATCGATATTAGAAAGTCGAACGTGTGTGTCTACACTAAGGACAGTAATTCGACTTTGTCAGTCCACACTACCAGGGAAAGCGTCGACATTGGAAGCAGTGCACTGTGGGCAGCTATCCCACAGTTCCCGCAGTCCCCGCTGCCCATTGGAATTCTGGGTCGAGCCCCCAATGCCTTCTGGGTAAAAAAATGTGGCGAGGGTGCTTTTGGGTAACTGTCGTCATCCGTCAGTCACTACCGCCCTGCCTCCCTCCCTGAAAGCGCCGGCGGGAAATCAGTTCGCGCACTTTTTGATCAGTGACAGCGCGGACGCCACAGCACTGCGATCATGGATCCCGCTGCGACCATCGCTGCAGTTGTGGCCGTTCTCAACGCCTCGCACCTTATCATACACCTTTCCCAGAGGCAGATGCAGAGAAATCAGGCGAGGAGGCTACGGCACCGCCGTGAGGGCCTGAAGTC
>NW_020710994.1:0-4243 GCF_002925995.2 Terrapene triunguis | reverse complement strand
ATAGTGCTTCAGGTCTGGGATGAATCCCAGTGGCTGCGAAACTTTCGCATGCGGAAGGGGACTTTCCTCGAACTTTGTGAGTTGCTGTCCCCTGCCCTGAAGCGCAAGGACACCCGCATGCGAGCAGCCCTGACTGTCCAGAAGCGAGTGGCCATAGCCCTCTGGAAGCTTGCAACGCCGGACAGCTACCGGTCAGTCGCGAACCACTTTGGCGTGGGCAAATCTACCGTGGGGGTTGTTGTCATGCAAGTAGCCAAGGCAATCGTGAAGGTACTGCTCCCAAAGGTAGTGACCCTGGGAAACGCGCAGGTCATCATAGATGGCTTTGCCGCGATGGGATTCCCAAACTGCGGTGGGGCTATCGATGGGACTCACATCCCTATCCTGGGACCGGGCCACCAGGCCAGCCAGTACATCAATAGAAAGGGCTACTTTTCAATGGTGCTGCAAGCACTGGTGGACCATCGGGGACGGTTTACAAACATCTACGTCGGATGGCCGGGCAAGGTTCATGACGCTCGCGTGTTCAGGAACTCTGGTCTGTTTAGACGGCTGCAGGAAGGTATTTACTTCCCGGACCACAAGATAACTGTTGGGGATGTGGAGATGCCTACAGTGATCCTCGGGGACCCAGCCTACCCGCTAATGCCCTGGCTCATGAAGCCCTATACTGGCGCCCTGGACACAGAAAAAGAACTGTTCAACTACCGTCTGAGCAAGTGCAGAATGGTGGTGGAGTGTGCTTTTGGCCGTCTCAAAGGGAGATGGAGAAGCTTACTCACTCGCTGTGATCTCAGTGAAACCAATATCCCCATCGTTATTGCAGCTTGCTGTGTGCTCCACAATCTGTGTGAGAGCAAGGGGGAGACCTTTATGGCGGGGTGGGAGGTTGAGGCAAATAGCCTGGCTGCTGATTACGTCCAGCCAGACAGCCGGGCCATTAGAAGATCCCAGCGGGACGCCCTGTGCATCCGGGAGGCTTTGAAAGCTAGGTTCCTGAGTGAGCAGGGCAACCAGTGACTTTTCAGTTTGTGGACAGAAAAGCTGAACCTGCCCCCGTTTCTTTACCCAGTTCATTTTGACTATCCTCTCCAGTTACATACTCCCTTCACCCCCTTCCCCTTCCCAAAAAATAAAATCATTTCGATTTTGTTAATGAACACCGTTGTCTGTATTGCTGTTTTCGCGGGAATATTTTAAACCGGGGACGCAGACTGTGGCGGGGGGCGGGTTCAGTGTTCTGATGCAAATGATGCTTCTAAACTCCCGGAATGACAGGCTCCGCACTGGTGGACTGGTTATTTCAATGGAGCCTGCCAGCACTCCTGGGGGGGACTGTGTGTATGTGTCGGCTATGTGACTTTCTGGCAGGGGGGGGTAGGGTTACATATCCCCTGCTGCGTGGATCTGTGATCCATGATAAGGACCGCTGCATAAGATCTGTAACTGCCCTCCCCCGCCACAAAGTCACAGAGCAACCCCCCACCCCCCAGAACATGAAAAACACCTCCCAGACTGACCAGGGTAACCAGTGACTGCACTGTGTATGTGTCCTGATGCTGGACCTGACACCGCCTCTGTACCCTGCTAAAGGTCACTGTCCTGTCCAATTACCAAGCCCCTTCCCCCCCTCCAGACAGACTCTCCCTCAAAAGAACCTGACTGAAACAGTAATGGAGAGAAACAAACATTTTATTGCGAACCAGACATGAAACGTGGGGTGTGAAACTTGGACGGGGGCTTGTGTGAGGTGGGTAGGAAAGGACTTATGAAATTTTGGGGAATGTCAGCCTTCTAGTGCTAGAGCAGTCTGCAGGGGTTGACTGAAAGTTTTAACGGCCCTTGCCGCCCCTCCTTCTTTGGACTTTGGGTGAGGGTGGTGTGGGACTTGGTGGCGGGTGAGGGCGGTTACAGATAGACTGCAGCGGGGCTCTGTCCTCCTGCCTCCGGTCTTGCAGAACATCCACAAGGCGCCGGAGCGTGTCCGTTTGCTCCCTCATTAGTCCAAGCAGCTTTTCAGTAGCCTGTTGGTCCTCCTGACGCCACCTCTCCTCCCGTTCCATGACTGCTCGGTGCATTTGTGACAAGTTCTCCCTCCACTGTGTCTGCTGGGCTGCCTGGGCTCGGGAGCAGCCCATTAGTTCTGAGAACATGTCTTCACGCGTCTTCTTCTTCCTCCGCCTAATCTGCGCTAGCCTCTGGGAGTGTGCTGACAGGCTGGGTTGGGAGACAGTCGCAGATGTGTCTGTGTGAATTTTAAAAAGGGAGTGAATTCCTGAGACAGATAAATGAAATTGTATACAAAGAACCTAGTCTTTCTCTGTGAACAAGACCATGCACTGCACCTCTCACATGCGCACTCAGGACAAGGTCGAATTTTCGGCCGTCGCCTTCAGTGCCTGTGGACTTGCGGAGGTCTTGGAGTGTTCAGAGAACTGTGGCTGGAGACCTGAACTTCTGGAGCGGGCAATAATGGTAAGCCGCAGACTTGTGGCTGCTTAAAACTCCAGCTGTAGCACTGGCCTCCTTTCACATTGAAAGCAATGCCAGTCTCTGCTGCCAGCAATCAGGACAGCATCAACTCTGCCCCTGTCCCACCCCCTCGCGGCTGTCCCAGGGAAAGATCCCTGTATGCTGCCCCTCTCCCTCCACCGCGTGGCTGTAAAGCAGTCCCAATACTAACATTCCCCTCCCTAATTCAAAGCAGGGCGTCATGAGCGACATCACCCTCCTGAGGATCCCGGACACCCAGAGAGAACGCATGCTGCGGGAAAGCATGCAGAAACCGGGGCCGTATGCCGCCATGCTATGTCGGGCCATGATCCCCGAGTACCTGATTGTGGCGTGGAGGGGACATGTCTGCTACCACGGAGGGCCCACTAAGATCGCCCTACCCCGGAACCTGATCAACAGGCTTGAGCTCTACCTCCACGAGACCTACGAGGAGTTCTCCTACGAGGATTTCTCGTCGATCCCCGGCCACATTGACCGGATTTTCGCGTAGGTGCACTGGGACTTTGGAGTGGAGCGTCTTGGGCCTGGGAATCATGTAGTAACGGACATTGTGAAAATTTTTTAAAACACTTGGGACTAAATTGAGAAGAGCCTAAGACAGAGAAATCATGAAAACCCATTTGTTACCTTTGTAAATATTCCTGTTTTGTACCTGATTATTTTTTTACTAGTTTACAGAACTTTTATAAATATACATTGTTAATAGTATAAATATTACCGTTCTGTTTTAAATAAATGTTTACATGTTTACAGCACTTACTGCTTGATCCGTCCCCTGATTCTGTGTCCGGGGTAAGGGATGGGGACGGTTGGTACGGGATCTCGGTAAGGGTGATGAAGAGCTCCTGGCTGTCGGGGAAATCAGCGGTGCCAGCGCTGTCGACTGCCTCGTCCTCCTCATCTCCTTCTTCATCTTCCCCGTCCGCTGTCATGTCCGACGAGGAACCGGCCGCGGACATGATCCCATCCTCGGAGTCCACGGTCAGGGGTGGGGTAGTGGTGGCGGCCGCTCCCAGGATGGAATGCAGTGCCTCGTAGAAACGGGATGTGTGGGGCTGGGATCCGGAGCGTCCGTTAGCCTCTTTGGTTTTTTGGTAGCCTTGTCTCAGCTCCTTGATTTTCACGCGGCACTGCGTTGCATCCCGGCTGTAGCCTCTCTCTGCCATGGCTTTGGAGATCTTCTCGTAGATCTTAGCATTCCTTCTTTTGGAGCGCAGCTCTGAAAGCACGGACTCATCGCCCCACACTGCGATGAGATCCAAGACTTCCCGATCAGTCCATGCTGGGGCCCTCTTTCTATTAGATTGCACGGCCATCTCTGCTGGAGAGCTCTGCATAGTTGCCACTGCTGCTGAGCTCCCCTCGATGTCCAAAGAGGAACTGAGATTCAAACTGCCCAGACAGGAAAATGAAAATGAATTCAAATTTTCCCGGGGGTGTGGCTGGTCAGAGCATCCAAGCTCGGACTGCTGTCCAGAGCGTCAACAGAGTGGTGCACTGTGGGATAGCTCCCGGAGCTATTACCGTCGATTTCCATCCACACCTAGCCTAATTCGATATGGCCATGTCGAATTTAGCGCTAATCCTCTCGTTGGGGAGGATTACAGAAATCGATTTAAAGAGAGCTTTATGTCGAACTAAATGGCTTCCTGGTGTGGACGGGTGCAGGGTTAATTCGATATAACGGCGCTAAAGTCGACATAAAAGCCTAGTGTAGACCAGGCCTTAG
>NW_020710993.1:0-5200 GCF_002925995.2 Terrapene triunguis | reverse complement strand
GTCTCTGTACACAGAGAGCTGTTACCCTTCCCTTCATAGTTATGACACGCCCCCCAAATCACAGATAGTGTTGGACGTTCGGTTCCACACTGGCTGTGATTTCTTCCTGGAGTTCTAGGAGAAAACAGAGTTAATAAGACATACTACTGATTATATAAAAACTAACAATATGTTTTATTCCAAGAACAATTGTTAACCAGTTAACTCTGGGAAACTTTCCCGGGAGAGTGCATCAGCCACTTTGTTAGAAGCTCCCGAAATGTGTTGTATTTCAAAATCAAAATCTTGGAGAGCTAAACTCCACCGAAGAAGTTTTTTGTTATTTCCCTTGGCGGTATGAAGCCACTGTAGCGCAGCATGGTCTGTTTGTAGTTGGAAACGCCGTCCCCAAACATATGGGCGTAGCTTTTCCAGCGCGTACACAATGGCGTAGCATTCCTTTTCGCTGATTGACCAGTGGCTTTCCCTCTCAGACAGTTTCTTGCTGAGAAACACGACAGGATGGAATTCTTGATCCGGTCCTTCCTGCATTAAAACTGCTCCCACGCCTCGCTCGGAAGCATCTGTGGTTACTAGGAACGGTTTGTCAAAGTCTGGGGCCCTTAGCACAGGGTCAGACATGAGTGTCGCCTTAAGCTGGTTAAAGGCCTTTTGACACTTATCAGTCCACTGAACTGCATTTGGCTGTTTGTTTCTGGTTAAGTCTGTCAGCGGGGCGGCGATTTGGCTGTAGTGTGGTACAAATCGCCTATAATATCCGGCCAAGCCTAAGAAGGATTGGACCTGTTTCTTGGACTTTGGAACCGGCCACTTTTGGATAGCATCCACTTTGGCCTGTAGGGGATTTATAGTTCCTTGACCCACCTGGTGCCCCAAGTAAGTCACCCTGTTTTGGCCTATTTGACACTTTTTAGCCTTAACAGTTAGTCCTGCCTGTCGGATGCGCTCGAAGACTTTTTCCAGGTGCTCCAGGTGTTCTGTCCATGAATCAGAAAAAATGGCCACATCATCGAGGTAGGCAACTGCAGATTCTCCCAATCCCGCTAGGAGACCATCTACAAGTCTTTGGAAGGTGGCGGGTGCATTTCGCAACCCGAAAGGGAGTACATTGAATTCGTACACCCCTGCCTGGGTGACGAAGGCTGACCTTTCCTTAGCGGGTTCATCTAGTGGTACTTGCCAGTACCCTTTGTTTAAGTCTAAAGTAGAGATGAATTGGGCATGTCCCAATTTCTCCAATAGCTCATCTGTGCGTGGCATTGGATAGTTGTCAGGACGAGTTACAGCATTTAGCTTACGGTAGTCCACGCAAAAGCGTATTTCCCCATCTGGTTTGGGAACTAGAACCACTGGAGATGCCCATGCACTGGTAGAGGGGCGGATTATACCCATCTGTAGCATGTCCTGGATCTCCCTTTGTATAGCAGTTTGGGCATGAGGTGACTCCCGGTAGGGTGGGGTTCTAATTGGGTGAGCATTACCTGTGTCAATGGAGTGGTATGCCCGTTCGGTCCGTCCTGGAGTGGCTGAGAAAATCGGTGCAAAGCTTGTGCACAGCTCCTTGGTCTGCTGTCGCTGCAGACGTCCCAGGGTTGTGGAGAGGTTCACCTCTTCCACGCCACCATTCCTTGTTCCTTTGTAGTAGACACCTGCAGGCCACTCCGCGTCATCTGTTTCCTGGGCTGTAAACTGGCAAACGTTTAATTCTCTGGAATAAAAGGGCTTAAGAGAATTAACAGGGTATACCTTAGGCTTTATGTTGGAGGTGGGGGAGGCTATGAGATAGTTAACAGCTCCTAGGCGCTCCTGGACCGTGAATGGTCCTTCCCACGACGCTTCCATTTTATGGGCCTGGAGCGCCTTTAAGACCATGACTTGGTCTCCTACTTTGAAAGACCGTTCTCTGGAATGTTTATCATACCAGGCCTTTTGCTCTTCCTGAGCATCCTTTAGGTTTTCTTTAGCAAGGGCTAAAGAGTGTCGGAGGGTGCTTTGTAGGTTGCTTACAAAGTCTAGAATGTTAGTTCCTGGAGAAGGCGTAAACCCCTCCCATTGCTGCTTCACCAACTGTAATGGCCCCTTAACCTCACGGCCATACACAAGTTCAAATGGTGAAAACCCTAAACTGGGATGTGGAACAGCCCTGTAGGCAAAAAGCAACTGCTGCAACACTAGGTCCCAATCATTGGAGTGTTCATTTACGAATTTACGTATCATGGCCCCCAAAGTTCCGTTAAACCTCTCCACCAGACCATTGGTTTGATGGTGATGAGGGGTGGCAACCAAGTGATTCACCCCATGAGCTTCCCACAGGTTTTTCATTTTCCCTGCCAGGAAATTAGTTCCCGAATCTGTAAGGATGTCGGAGGGCCACCCTACCCTGGCAAAAATGTCCGCTAATGCCTGGCACACACTTTTAGCCTTGGTGTTGCTTAAGGGTACAGCTTCCGGCCATCGGGTAGCAAAATCCATGAAAGTCAGTACGTACTGCTTTCCTCTGGGTGTCTTCTTTGGGAAAGGACCCAGAATATCCACAGCTACTCGCTGAAATGGGACCTCAATTATGGGTAGTGGCTGGAGAGGGGCTTTAACCTGGTCTTGGGGCTTTCCCACTCGTTGGCACACCTCACAAGACCGGACATAATTAGCAACGTCCTTGCCCATTCCCTCCCAGTGGAAGGACTTCCCCAACCGGTCTTTGGTTCTGTTCACCCCAGAATGGCCACTGGGATGATCATGGGCTAAGCTCAAGAGCTTTACCCGATACTTAGTGGGAACTACCAACTGTTTTTGAGGATGCCAGTCTTCCTGGTGCCCACCAGAAAGAGTCTCCTTGTATAACAGCCCTTGTTCTACAACAAACCGGGATCGGTTAGAAGAGCTGAGAGGCGGTGGGGTGCTCCGCGCCGCCGCCCAAGCTTTCTGAAGGCTGTCATCTGCTTCCTGCTCGGCCTGGAACTGTTCCCTTGATGCTGGAGACATCAGTTCCTCCTTGGACTGTGGACTGGGGCTTGGTCCCTCTGGAAGCGATGCAGGTGCTGGGGCTGTTTCCACTGACCGTGAACCGCTGTCCGCTGGTGCACTATGTGGTATCTCAGGCTCTGGCTGAGCCTCTTGGGTAGGGTTATCTGCTGCTTCCGCCAGTTCAGGCTCGCTGGTGCCCTCTGGCATTGGAGTTGTAGACGGGTTTGCAAGCGCTGGACTCCGTGCCGGCAATGGTTCTGGTGCTGGTTGCGTTGCCAGTTCCGGTTCCGGGACTGGCTTTGGCTGGGTCTCTGGGATTGGATCCACTACGGCTGTTGCAGTCGTTGGCAGGGGATCCGGTTCCACCACCTGTGTTTGGGTCTCCGGTAACACAGACGGGGCCCTGGTGGACGGCTCAGGAACAGGGATGGGGGTGAAAGCTTGCTTAGCCTGGCTGCGGGTGACTATTCCCACCCTCTTGGCTAGCTTCACATGGTTGGCCAAGTCTTCCCCCAGCAGCATGGGGATGGGATAATTGTCATATACTGCAAAAGTCCACATTCCTGCCCAGCCCTTGTACTGGACATGCAACTGGGCTGTAGGCAAGGTTACAGACTGTGACACGAAGGGTTGAATTGTCACTGTAGCCTCCGGGTTGATGAGTTTGGGGTCCACTAGGGATTGGTGGATAGTTGACACTTGTGCCCCAGTATCCCTCCAAGCGATAACCTTCTTACCGCCCACTCTCAAGGTTTCCCTTCGCTCCGAGGGTATGAGAGAGGCATCTGGGTCTGGGGATCTTTGGTGTGACTGGGGTGTAATGAACTGTAATCGGTTGGGGTTCTTGGGGCAGTGAGCCTTTATATGCCCCAGTTCATTACATTTAAAACATCGCCCTGCTAAGGTATCACCGGGGCGATGTTGGTTGGTGGAGACCGGTGGGGTGGGGTGAGAAGGCGTCTGGGGTTTCCCTTGGGATGTGGGTGGGGCCTTGGGTTGTCCCCGGTGATAAGGTTTTGTTTCGGCTTGCCCCTTCTGATATTCGCTCCAACTGCTACTAGCTTTTTTCTTTTCTGTCACCTCCACCCATTTGGCCCCAATCTCCCCCGCCTCGGTTACAGTTTTGGGCTTCCCATCTAGGATGTACCTTTCTATTTCCTCAGGAACACCCTCTAAAAACTGCTCCATTTGCAATAGGAAGGGCAACTCTTCCGTAGATTTAACATTTGCTCCTGATATCCAGGCATCCCAATTTTTTTGAATGTGGTAGGCATGCCGGGTAAATGACACATCTGGTTTCCACCTTAGGGCTCTGAACCGCCGACGGGCATGCTCAGGTGTTAGCCCCATTCTGATTCTGGCCTTGTTTTTAAAAAGTTCATAACTGTTCATGTGTTCCTTAGGCATTTCAGCCGCCACCTCTGCTAAGGGTCCACTGAGCTGCGGTCTCAGCTCTACCATGTACTGGGTTAGAGGGATGTTGTATCCAAGGCAGGCCCTTTCAAAATTTTCTAAGAAGGCCTCAGTATCATCGCCTGCCTTGTAGGTGGGGAATTTCCTGGGATGGGAAGTGGTACCTGGAGAGGAGTTGTTAGGATGGTCTGCTGCATCCTGCCTAGTCCTTGCTGCTTCCAGTTCCATCTCTCTTTCATGGGCCTCCTGTTTGGCTTTTTCTTCTCTTTCATGGGCCTCCTGTTTGGCTTTTTCTTCTCTTTCATGCTGCTCTGCCTCGAGTTTTTTAATTTCAAGCAGTCTCTGATGTTTTCTCTCGTTTTCTTCTGCTTCTAGTCTGGCCAGTTCTATTTTGTTAGTTACTTCTTTGGCAGTCATTTTCCTGTTTTCTTGTGCTGGGTCACACCCTCTGCAGTTGACTGAGACTGGGATGTGTACTTAGCTCTGGCTGCTGCTGAGTTAACAGAGACTTTCTAACAAGCTACTCCCGAGGATGTAAAAAGAAAAAAAAACAATTCAGCCTGTAAATTACCTTTACCAGTTAGTCAAAGTTTGCTCCCTTTGAACCCTTCTCTTAACAAAGCCCCTTGTTAAAAAAAAACTTAACACCTCTGCCTTCAGGCAAGGAGAGATAAGATATGCATCTACCTTCAGCTCTGCTCTCCAAGCAGCTAGAAGGAGAAAAAAAAAATCTCTTACTGGCTTTTGGGTTTAAACGATCTCCACCGCTGCCAACATGTCAAGGCTGGATCCCCACTTTGAACTTTAGGGTTCAAATGTAGGG
>NW_020710992.1:0-1777 GCF_002925995.2 Terrapene triunguis | reverse complement strand
ATCTACATACACACCCCAATATCTATCTATCTATCTATCTATCTATCCTCATACACACCCCAATATCTATCTATCTATCTATCTATCTATCCCCATACACACCCCACTATCTATCTATCTATCTATGTTTAGTAATATATATGTGTGTCTTTCTCCATGAATATAAAATGTATGTCTGGGTTATATATTATATAGGGGGGGGTTGTACCTGTTTTATCTGTCTATTCCCATGCACCTGTCATTAATTTTCTTAGCATTTTGGACACTGGGCATTTTAACAAGTAACTCGTTCGCTCTTTGATCCGGCCGTCCGACCCCGCCTGCCCCTAAGGTGAGTAACCCACCTTCGAGGGGAACCAGCCTCGGCTTCCCTGCCATCAGCGCGCTGAATGCGCAGGGCACGCCGCTTTCCAGAGCCGAGCGCGGGGGCTGAAAGACGTGGCCGGGGGCCAAGAAGAAGGACCGGGGCAGCAAGTTTCAATTGGGTCCAGTTGGGAGGGTTTTTTTCCTTCTCCCTCTCCCCAGAACTAGCAGCATGTGAGTTGCCAAACTGCTCAGCATTCCGAAGTATCAAGCATTTGTTACTCGGTTCATGCCAACAGTCATTGGCAGGTTTTGATATTCACAGTAATTCTAGGCACAGATGTCCTTGTTTTAACTCTTTTGATATGAATCCTGTCAGACTGGAGTGGTGGGGGGTGGGGAGACAGACTGTATAAGGGGCAGGAAAAAGAGAAATATGAACTGCCATCCTTCCGCCTCAAATTCAGGGGAGGTTTAAATCCACCAAGATCTTTTTATTATTATTATTAATATTATTTTATTTTAAAATACCTGGGAATTAATCTAACCCAATCCCCCTGTGAATTTTTTTTGTTTGTTTTGGTAATTGAAAATTTCAGATTTTTGCTGGAAACAACCTGAAAAATCCTTCTACCTTCTCTGTCTTTTTGTAGCTGCCTCGGAAGAAATCTGAGCCTGTGATTTAAAAATGATCATAACTGACAGTGCTTTGAGCCTGAGAATTGTGGAATTGCCTGATTTTTAGTGTGATGTGAAGCAAAGACCTTCTAAACATCCTCAGCTACATCGATACATATTTATTACACACAGAATTCTGGTACAATCGCATCTCCCACACCCGATTCAAGATTCACTGCCACAGTAAACAAAAATCTCCCCATCTCTCTCATTCTAGGGTTGGTTTTTTTTAAAGCAAAGCTACCAGGTCCTGGATCATCATTTTTTTATGGTAGCTGCAATTTTGGCAGAAATCTGTCTTTAATTTAGCTGTCCATATAAACATCCACACTGTATAATAATGAACAGATGCCATGAAATTTAAACTGAAGCAATGACTCCTCCCATCATCCCCCCCTCTTTGGCTGGCACTGCCCAGTGGGCACACGGTGGCAGTAGGTTGGCATACAGGAGTGTTTACATTCTCTTCTTTTTTGTCATGGAAAGGGAAAAAAGAAAGGAAAAAAAAAACATGGGGCGATTTGTTGTTCTCTTTGGCTACCGCTGCTTTTAAAAAAGAGTTCGAGTTGAGGGGGGAAGAATAAAACTTTTAAAATGAAATAGACCAAAGAGACCAGCTGATTCGGCATCGCTGGCGATCTGCTAATATTGTTAGGAAATATTCGTGGTTTTAAATGAATTTAAATTGTGTTTCTCGAATATTGGGGGAGGAATATTCAGAATTCAGCTGCGTGGATGGTAGAGTTGAAAAAGGAAATCTCCGTTTTTAACGATTTGGCCCAATTCCAGACTTGAT
>NW_020710991.1:0-1141 GCF_002925995.2 Terrapene triunguis | reverse complement strand
ATATAAAAAGCTTTGGCCAAAAAAAGAAAAAAAAAATCTAGAGAGCTCCTAATGTCTCTCTCTCTCTCTCTTTCTTTGGTAACCACAATTCTTCGATCTCTTTGGTTTTAGTTTTTAAAAAAATTTAAGCTGAAACAAAGATTATTTTATAGAAATAGATTTTTTCTTTAAAAAAATCAAAGCATCTTTTAGCATTTTAGAGGTAAAATTTCTGCTGTAGAAACAAACAAAACAAACAAACAAAAAAAACCCCTTTGTTTTAAAAAGGGGGAAAATGCGTTCTCTGGCTTTGTGGGAAAAAATAGCATGATATGGCAGGGTGTAAGCAAGGAGAGCGCCCTCTGCTGGTTACAGGATGCTGCAGTTTTGCGGATCCTGGAGGGAGAAAATAGAAAATAAATAAATAAATGATTTCTGTTTGCTTCAGTTAAAGGGGAACAGCAGTAGCCCTCGAGAAAATCTGTTGCTACGTACTAATTACTTAGTAGTGTAAGTATTATAAAATACTCAGCTCATAGTTTAGATTGTGACCCCTTGGGGCAGGGGCCATCTTTTTGTTTAGAATTTGTACAGCACCTAGCACCATGGGGTCCTGGTCCATGAGTGAGTGATTCTAGGTGCTACAGTAACACAAATTAATAATAATAATTAGTGCTTTTCATCCATATATTGCAATCGCTCTATGATAAGTATATAATATAACTCCCCCCATTTTATAGATGGAGTATCTATGACACTAAATAGTTTGAGGATTAGTGGTAGTATATTAGAATAATAATAATAAACCTAAGGCTAGAGGGGGGTCCTCTGGGCTCTTTAAGTTTGATTACCCTGTAAAGTTATTTTCCATCCTGATTTTACAGAGATGATTTTTACCTTCTTCTTTAATTAAAAGCCTTCTTTTTAAGAACCTGATTGATTTCCCCTGTTTTTTAGATCCAAGGGGGTTGGATCTTGATCCACCAGGAGTTGGTGGGAGTAAGGAGGGGGGATGGTTAATTTCTCCTTGTTTTAAGATCCAAGGGGGTTGGATCTGTATTCACCAGGGAATTGGTGAAGAGTCTCTCAAGGCTACCCAGGGAAGGGAATTAGCTTTGGGAGTGGTGGCAGCGGACCAGATCTAAGCTGGTAGTTAAGCTTA
>NW_020710990.1:0-1292 GCF_002925995.2 Terrapene triunguis | reverse complement strand
ATATAAAAAGCTTTGGCCAAAAAAAGAAAAAAAAAATCTAGAGAGCTACTAATCTCTCTCTCTCTCTCTTTCTTTGGTAACCACAATTCTTCGATCTCTTTGGTTTTAGTTTTTAAAAAAAATTTAAGCTGAAACAAAGATTATTTTATAGAAATAGATTTTTTTCTTTAAAAAAATCAAAGCATCTTTTAGCATTTTAGAGGTAAAATTTCTGCTGTAGAAACAAACAAACAAACAAACAAACAAACAAAAAAAACCCCTTTGTTTTAAAAAGGGGGAAAATGGTTCTCTGGCTTTGTGGGGAAAAAATAGCATGATATGGCAGGGTGTAAGCAAGGAGCGCGCCCTCTGCTGGTTACAGGATGCTGCAGTTTTGCGGATCCTGGAGGGAGAAAATAGAAAATAAATAAATAAATGATTTCTGTTTGCTTCAGTTAAAGGGGAACAGCAGTAGCCCTCAAGAAAATCTGTTGCTACGTACTAATTACTTAGTAGTGTAAGTATTATAAAATACTCAGCTCATATTTTAGATTGTGACCCCTTGGGGCAGGGGCCATCTTCTTGTTTAGAATTTGTACAGCACCTAGCACCATGGGGTCCTGGTCCATGAGTGAGTGATTCTAGGTGCTACAGTAACACAAGTAATTAATAATAATAATTAGTGCTTTTCATCCATATATTGCAATCTCTCTATGATAAGTATATAATATAACTCCCCCCATTTTATAGATGGAATATCTATGACACTAAATAGTTTGAGGATTAGTGGTAGTATATTAGAATAATAATAATAATACTGATTAGAATAGTATTAATTAATAAACTAATGCTATATATTAAAATATTACAACTAATAAGAATGATCTAATAGAGTATTTACAATACTCAGACACTAAGTGTTAACAATTAGTTTTGGAGTATTAAAATACTTTACTAGAGTATTAGTAGTAGTACCATTTATTAGCATTAGAATATTATAAATACTCCACCATTAGCGCATGCATAGTAACATACCACTAAGATGACACTTCTGTAGCAGCTGTCATCCAAGGATGTTAACATACTTTACAAACGTTAATGAATTAAACTTCCCCAGTCTCCTGGGAGGCAGGGCAGTGCATTATCCTGGTTGTACACCTGGGAAACTGAGGCACAGAGAGGGTAAGTGACTTGCTAAGGTCATGCAGCGAGACATGGACAGAGTAGGGGATAGGACCCATGAGTTCCCCGTTCCCTACTTAAGCTACTGAATATCTGTTCTTAGCACTAAGGATGGAAGCCTGGTGCCTGGA
>NW_020710989.1:0-2316 GCF_002925995.2 Terrapene triunguis | reverse complement strand
AGCTCGGATGGCTTTACTGCTGCTAGTCCTATATAAAAAGCTTTGGCAAAAAAATACATCTAGAAAGCTATTAAACTACAATCTTTTTTTTTTCCCCTCTTTTTTTTGGTAACCACAATTCTTTGACCTCTTTGGTTTTAGTTTTTAAAAAAATTTAGAAGCTGAAAAGCAATTTTTTTTTATAGAAATAGATTTTTTCTTAAAAAAAAAATCAAAGCATCTTTTAGCATTTTTATATATATATATATATAAAATTTCTGCTGTAGAAAAAAACACAAAAAAACCCTTTGTTTTAAAAAGGGGGGGAAATGGTTTTCTAGCCTTAGGGGGGGAAAATAGCATGATATGGCAGGTTGTAAGCGAGGAGTGCGCCCTCTGCTGGTTACATGATGCTGCAGTTTTGAGGACCCTGGAGGGAGAAAAGAGAAAATAAATAATTATTAATTTCTGTTTGCTTCAGTTAAAGGGGAACAGCAGTAGCCCTCAAGAAAATCTACTGCTAAGTACCAATTACTACATGCGGCAGTTCCCTGGCCCCAGTAGTTGCATGAGTTCTAACTTAACAAGTGACTCCTCTCATTGATTTCATGTGTCTGGCTGGAGGAACACCCGCTTCTGCTGATGGACGGTGACAAAATGCTCGACAATTGGAACCTTTCACCCGCCAGATTTCAAGTAACAAATAAGTGACCGAACTTTTATTGGTAAGTGGGCTTTGCTTTTCAAATCCAGCCCTAGCTCAGGGACTTAGCATACCTCTTACAGCAGTATTGGAATGATCCCAGAAGTATGCCCATAAGAACACATCACCGGACATGGGCTACCAGGAGGGATGAGCTGGGGTGCTGATGAGAAGCGAAGTCGGGAAAGTAACCCAAATACTTTCCTGATGGACTGTTTTTTTCTCTAAACGGACAACCTATCCGAAATTCTCAATTACTGAGCGACAGTCTTCACTCATTGATATATTTTGCTTTCCGCCAGCAACTCTCTGTATAACTTTTTTCATGAGTAATGTACCCGAATGCATGGATGCTAAATATCTAAACTGTATCCTTAAATTCATTCACCTACATTTGGGTTACTGCTGATTATGCACTATATGTATCTTCGAAAAGAACAGGAGTACATGTGGCACCATAGAGACTAACAAATTTATTTGAGCATAAGCTTTCGTGGGCTACAGCCCACTTCTTCGGATGCATCTCCTGTTCTTTTGAGGGATACAGACTAACACGGCTGCTACTCTGAAACCTGACTATATGTAGCTTATGACTTTAAAAACAAACGTTGTATTTGTGGATAATCTCAGCACTATACCCAGATGTGTACACACAATTTTTTTAACATTAGCTTTAATAAACATTTGAAATCTGTTACAATACTCAGCTCATATTTTAAGATGGTGACCCTTTAGGGCCGGGAATCTTTTTGTTTTGAATTTGTACAACATTGAGCACCATGGGGTCCTGGTCCATGAGTGAGTGTCCAGTAATACAAATAATAATAATAATTATTAGTGCCTTTCATCCGTATCTCGAAGCGCTCTATAATCATATAAAAGCATTCTCCCCATTCTATAGATGGAGTATCTATAACATTAAATAGTTTGAGAATTAGGGGTAGTATATTAGAATAATAATACTGATTAGAATAGTATTAATCTAATAAACTAATACTAACTATTACTAATAATGATCTAGAAAGGTGGAGTATTACAATACTCAGATACTAAGTACTAACATTTAGTTTTGGAGTATTATAAATACTCGATTAGAGCATTAGTAGAAGTAGTATTCGTTAGCATTATAATATTATAAATACAGCAGAACCTCATTTATACGATCTAATTAAGACCGGGGCCAGGTAGGGTAATAAAAAAATCTGGAAAATCTGGAGAATGGGAAAGTGTGAGGCTGCAGCGCCATCTAGCAGCCATAGGAGAGATCACCTGTTCTGGACCTGCGAGCGCTGGCTGTTGGTTAATACGGAGAGCTGGATAATGGCGGGTCGGATAAACGGGGTTCTACTGTACTCCACCATTAGAGCATAAGCAGTAACATGCCACTGATACAACACTTCTGGAGCAGATGTCATCCACGGATGTCAACACACTTTACAAACAGAGAGTCAGGGCAGTGCTATTAAACCGACTGCACAGCTGGGACACTCAGGCACAGAGCAGCTAAGTAACTTGCTAAGGTCATGCAGCGAGACATGGACAGAGTAGGGGATAGGACCCATGAGTTCCCCGTTCCCTGCTTAAGCGACTGAATATCTGTTCTTAGCACTAAGGATGGAAGCCTGGTGCCTGGA
>NW_020710988.1:0-9154 GCF_002925995.2 Terrapene triunguis | reverse complement strand
TTGGGAGTGGTGGCAGCGGACCAGATCTAAGCTGGTAGTTAAGCTTAGAAGTTTTCATGCAGGCCCCCACATCTATACCCTAAAGTTCAGAGTGGGGAAGGAGCCTTGACAATGAGGCAGCATGAAAGAAGGTGTGAGGATGGCACTGGGAGGCAGGCACAAATGGGGGGGGGCTGATTGTATGGCTTGGACAAAACAGAGGGGTTACAGAAGGATCCCAGGGAGAGAGAGGAGCAGGTTGTACAGGGCCTTTAATGAGCCTGAAATTTGGTGTGGTAACTAGGGATGGTTGAAAATTTCCTGTCAAATTGCTTTCAGAGCAAACTTGTATTTCCAACAAAAAGAAAATTTTCACAGAGAGTGTCTACTTCCCTCAAACATTTTTGATTTTTCATTGGCAATGTGTAGTTGGCCTTGGGAACTCGTTGCCAAAAGATATGATTGAATCCGAGAGCTCAGCAGGATTCAAGGCAAGAGGAGGCATTTATAGGTGTAGTAACCATAATTCACAGTTATGTTACCTACACTAAACATTTATAAGGGACATAAAACCTCCCGCTGATGGGCATAGCCAAGCACCAGCTGATGGGAATCAGGAATCAATTTCCCCGTGGGCAGGTTACCGCAGAGGTGTAGGGGTTCTCGCAACCTCCTCTCAAGGTCCTGGTGCTGATCACCATCGGAAACAGGATATGGGGCTAGAAGGACCCTCAGTCTAATCCAGTCTTGTAATTTCTCAGTTCGCTAAGGGAACTTTGTCAGCTGTGTTTGGGGCAGAGCTAATGCCGTGAGCAGGGTTGCACGTTGGACCCCACAGTTAAGATGTTGCCTCCTTCCCCCAGAACCTCTCTGCCTTTTAAAAAAACGTCATTCACACTCCCTCTATCTCCCCGCCCCATCAGAAGGTGTTGGGGCTCCTACTTTCCTCCTCCTGCAGATTTCCCCTTGCTCTGTCCACCAGGTCCCTGTCCAGCCTGGCTCTCACCTCCTGCTCTCTACCTCTGCACCTGCTCAGCGGGGGTCCCACCACCACACCGACTTCCTCTACTCCACATTCAATCTCACTTCCTTCTGCTCTTCTCCATCCCAGGCCAAGCAACCATAATTTGCCTTTTACTCACACTGTGAGGGGGCATGTTCCCTCCCACTGGCCAATGAGACTATTAAGGGTATGCTGGCCCTTTAAGACTCTGTTCTCCTGGACATCCAGTTTACTTCTCTTTAAGCCTTGGCCTGGTCTACACTACGACTTTAATTCGGATTTAGCTGCGTTAATCCGAATTAATCCTTAACCCGTCCACACAACGGAGCCAGTTACTTCGAATTAAAGGGCGCTTAAAATTGATTTCTGTACTCCACCCCGACGAGCGGAGTAGCACCAAAATCGATTTTGTAAATTCGAATTAGGGGTAGTGTGGCCGCACACCACCGAATTAATGTGGTTAAAATTAATGGGGTAGTGTGGCCGCACGCCACCGAATTAATGTGGTTAAAAACCGAATTAATGTGCTTAGTGTGGCCGCGCACAATCGAATTTATACAATCTGTTTCCCAAATTCGAATTATCTAAATTTGAATTAATCTCGTAGTGTAGACGTACCCCTTGTATTGTAACCTTCCCAAGGGCCTGACTGCCTGGGCCTCAGAACCTCTGGTAGCCTTATCTCACTCCACTCCTCATAGGGTTCCTGGGTCTCTTTCTTAGGCAGCTCCTTGCTGAGGCACTCCATTGAGGGGGGTCCTCAGCCTCTCTGGCAGCCTCCCCCTTTTGTCTGAGCTGCAGCCTTTTATCCCAGCTGCTGCTAGTCAAGCCATGAACCCCTTTGTGGCTGGTGGCAGCGTAGGGTTTACACATCCCATCACATATTCTAATGTCCTTAATCCTCAGCAACTCTTCGCCACTTTGTCCCTCTGCTCAAACTCTCCAGGTCTGTTGCTGAAGCTCCCATCTCCTGCAGCTGAGCATAGCAGTTCATGAAAACCTGTTCCCAGCCATTGTCTTTTAGGGATGGGTTCCCCATAATATCTTCTTTCTTTGAAGACCTTCAAAGGAACACGAACCCAGAATACTGACTCCAATGCACTTCCTTCAGTCCTCACATAGCAGAAGAACACAGACTTATATATCCTTGGAAGGGAGAAGAAAGTGGGTGGCGCTATGCAATGAAGGTCAGGTGGTTGGGTAGTTTTTTCAAAAGTAATAATTACGCAACGCTCAAAGTATTGCAACGTTCTAGACAGGCTAAATGTAACCCAACGGAGTGCAATAATGGCAGCAAATTCCACCTAACACTGCTGTTTGAACTGTGCAGCCAAAAAAAAGAAAAAAGCCCCTTAGGTGGGGGCTTATCCCTACAGCTCTGTTGAGTGAAGGATGCTGCGCACCTACCAATCTCAATGAGGTTTTAACTCAAACCCCTAAGGAAACGTTACTTCCCCTGTGCAATAACTGTGGTTCTTTGAGATGTGTCCCTGTATGGATGCTCCGCTTCAGGTGCGCTTGCACCTCTTAGGCCCTTGATTGAAGATCCCTAGCTAGCAGTGTCTGTTCGGCCTGTGCATGCACCATATGCCTCCTCAGGGCAGAGACCGAGGCTATATAGGGGAGCCCGGGTGAACTGCCCTCAGTTCCTTCTCTACCCAGTCACCCCCTAGGGCAGAACCGCAGCAGAAGGGCAGGAGGGTGGGCAATGGAGCACCCACAGGGGGACACATCTTAAAGAACTACAGTTATTGCATTTGGTGAGTCACCTCCTCCTTTGAGTAGTGCCCCCAAGGGTGCTCGACGTCAGGTGATTTCCAAGCAGAATCCCGCGGAGGAGGCGGGAGCTTTGGAGCAGGGTCCAGAATTGAAGACAGCACTGCTACACGTGTTACATCAGATCTAATGGCATGGAGCAGGGTGTCGTGCTTTGAAAATGTACGGCTTGAAGACCAGGTTAGCCACTCTACACATCTCAGACACCGGGACATTCTTCAAACATGCAGTAGATGTTGCCTGCGATCTGGCTGGATGTGCTCTGGCCCCCGGGTAACAAAGGTCCAATAAGGATTATCGCTGTATCCTTGTCTGTATCTGTCCCCCTGCCATTGGCCTCAGCTGCTGATCAAGGGCTCAAGGGAGCGTGCACCCCCAAAGTGGAGCACCCCCAGGGACATTACTCAAAGAACAAGGTTTTACCTAGCTCATAACAATATATGTACAACACCGCTACTGAAATTCATGGCATGCGTTTCTAGAAGTTTGTTCAGTCCCTTTCATATAGCGCTGGGCAGCAAACGGTTTTATGTCCCATGAATATTTTTGAGAACGTACAAAAAATTCATCTTGAATCAGGATGAAAAGTTGAAATCTTGAAAGTCCCTGCAAACCAAGAAAATGATTTGCTTTTTCATTTTGGGTCAATCAAAACATTTTGTTTAGATAATTTCAAAATGTTTCATTTTGGTTTTGACCTTTTCCCCACCTTTTCAGTTGAATTAGCTTAAATTTCAAAACAAAGTCGGGTGAAACGGGAAAACAAACATTGTGTAGCAAATATCACAATGAAACATGTTGACAACTTCAAAACTTTTGTCTCAGCTTTTTTTGAGATGGAACATTCGTCAAACCTGAACCTGTTTCGCAAACTGTTTTGGTTTTGACAAATCAACGTTTCTTGATAAAAAAAGTATTTGTTGACAAATTCTCAAGCAGTTCTACTTCCATAGCTGATGGCTGTGGGGTGTGACAACTGCTTTAATATCATCTCAACCTAGCTTAATAGGACAGAGGTGGATAGCTTCTAATGTATGTAAATTCAATATGCAAGCCACCCGAATGGCTTCATTTCTTCTTTTGTGCATAGACAGTAGTATTCACGAGTGAAATGGCCCTATATAGCCTTTCATTATCCTTTGTGGATATCACTGAAATGGCTGATTTGGGGCCATTTATATTCAGACGCCTTCTTTACATTGCTCTGGCAATGTAAGGGGGCCTCAGTGAAAATGAGAATCATGCACAAAAATTCCAGCGGCGGCTGATTCCACTTATGGGACCCGAAATGTTCGCCAATGAAAAGAAACTTTGGCCATAAATACCTTTGTCACATCCCTATAACTGCTCCCTCTCCAGGGGTTTGGCTGTCATGCCAGGGTTTTGGTTTGGTTTTTTGTCGGTATGATGGTACGGGTTCTGTTTTGGAATGTGTGTTTGCAGCCTTATCCGGGCACCATTTTATTAATTCAAACGAAAACTTACAAACAAACCCAGAAGCCTTTCGCTTTGCTCCGCTCTCCCTGCTCCAGGATAGGACTAATCACAGGAGCCAACCTCCCTCTTGCAACTTACCTTCAACTGAGCCTTTCGGGGCCTGCCCTTTGTAGGGAACCTGACCCCTTCCCAGCTCGGTCACCCTGCTACAGTGTTGAGCACAGGCCTGGACTTGCATAGGGCGAGCCTCTGATTTATGCAACAGTCCCACCAACTGCCCTGCTCAGGAAAGGTGCTTGACACCTCCTTGAGGCACTATCACAGAGAGCTCTCCAGACTGCAGCCTGGGGCTGGTGACTTTGAACGACTTTCATGGATGGATCTATTCTCCATGACTGTACTGAGAACTGCGTCTACGCTGGGGTTTATACCGACATAGCTAAGAACAGATTTAAAATTTTTATTCAAGTTAATGTTTAAAATTAAATATACACCAGTTAAGAGGTACTGTACATCTGGGGTCAGGCTTGAGTTATGAGGGATTACAGGTATCGGTTGCAAGGATGAAGAGATACATACATATCACATAACCGGCATAGACCCAGATTGGGGTGCAAGAGTTTTTAAAGCGTCAGTGGATAAGTGGGCTTGGGTACGCCTCCCATGGACTGTATAAGGAGTCCAAGTCAGTATCGGTGTAGCGAATGGGTACATGGGTGGGGTGCGTCCCTTGGTTCGTCAGGGAAGGAAGTGGGCTATTTCCCTGGTCGGCGGTCTCAGTTACTCAGTGTGGTATTGACGGTGTCCTGTGATGTGTTCTGTATAAATGTCTCTGGATCACCTGATGGTGTCGGACACCATGAGCTGTCTCATAAGCCGGGCGTAGCGTCGACTGACTCTGCACGCTCTCAGGACCGGCTCGTTGTGGGGGTCCCATATGCTGGCAAAACTTCCTAAGTGCAGTCTGGGCCTAAGGCCCATTGCCCTGCCGCAGCTATGTAAACTGTCCTTAGTGTATAGGGTGACCAGACAGCAAATGTGAAAAATCGGGACGGGGGTGGGGGTAATAGGAGCCTATATAAGAAAAAGACCCCAAAATCGGGACTGTCACTATAAAATCGGGACAGCTGGTCACCCTATTAGTGTAAATGAATTTCTGCTGTTTTCCCCACAGTATCCCTGCCTCATTCAGAATTTAGGGGAGGAGGGGAAGTCTAACTCCCCTGCAGCCCCCAGGATCCCTCTAGCAAATCACTTTCTGGTTTTTGAGTTTGGACAGAGAACAGGATTATGGTAAAAAGAGGCAGCCCGCTTTGACCCAAGGGACCCTCACTTGATCCACAAACTCGTAGGAGACTTTACCCACGGGGCAAAATCCTGCTGAAAGGGGTTGAAGCATGTTTACCTACCATGGGCTCCGTACGCAAGACGGGTGACACCTGGTAAGCGCACGCGTGTGCAGACTGTTTATGGCTTTATGCTGTTTTCGCGAATATTTTTGTCCTTAATAAACATACAGTGAGATGAGTTACGCCGGCAAAACTTTGTCGTGCAGCCCAAGCCTCTTATCCTGGAATAGCAGTGCCCCCGGGGGGAGTTAGATCAGTCGAACGACAGCTAGTTCACTCGACCCGTATAAGGCCTGGGTCTAGGCCAGTTTGTGTGAGAAAATCCCACCGCTGACACAGCTGTCCCGACTGTAGATGCAGTTGTACTAGCAAAAAAAAGTCCTTAACTGGATCTCCACGGGGAGGGTTGCTGACTATATTATTTCATTTTTTGTATCATTGTAGCACCTCAGAGCTCCAGTCATAGACCAGGACTCCATGGTGCTGTACAACCACAGGGGGGGAAAAGGACAGTCCCAGCCCCACGAAGCTGCCAATCAAAGTATAAGAGGAGAGAGAACAGATGGCTACAGACAGACGGGGGAGCACAAGGATACAATGAGCCAATATGATCAGCATGGTAGGCAGTGCTCTTAGCCCACCAGCCGCCTAACCGGCGTCAATGTTTTTTCCGGGTTCATGGCAAAGGAGATTTTTAGGAGAGTGCTGAGGGAGATCATGGGTAGGTCTGTGGATGGTTCCAGGGAGCCTGTCCCAGGTGTGAGGGGCGGCAGGGGAGAAAGCACAAAGGGGCTCGTTAGAAAATGTAACAAGTGGGCGCTGGAGGCTGGGATCATGGGCTGATGGAGGCAGGCGTCGACCTTGCAATGCCGAATGAGAGATGACAGGCAGGGTGGGGATAAGTCGTGAAGGGCCTTGAAAGGGAAAGATACCAGCAGACGGCTTTAGTGTAGCCAAGGCCTTACTGGTAAAACTTGGCCGTGTAGACCAGCCCTGAGTTTATGGCTACAGGAGCTTTGGTTTTAGTGAGAGTCTCTTCTCTTCTAAAGCGTGGCTTGTTAAAGATGCTCATTGTTTGAGACTGTTTTGGGGATGCCTCTGCCAACCCATCCGGGAAGAGAGAAAGAAGTCTTCAGCTTCTGAGAAGTGGAGTTTGTGGGCGGACCCCGAAGCTTGGTCTACACCTAAAACTTAGGTCAAACTTAGGACCCTGAGAGATGTAGTTAAAAGCCAACCTAAACCCGGTGTAGACACTGCTACGTCAGTGAAGAATTCTTCTGCTGACCTAGCTGCTGTCGCTCGAGGGGATAGATTAACTAGAGTCTGTCTTGCTGAGAAACTCAGTGGAATCAGGGAGTTGTGTAGCTTGGAAATACCCTGGTCAGGAGGGAGACACACATGGGTCTCCACCTTCCCTCTAAGCCGCGCGGCAGGCTATCAAGGGCTGCACAGGTGGGGAGAGATGCCTCTCCCCCCGGCCCCAGCCCCCTCACCCCGCCACACACTCCAACCCTCTGCCCTAGCCCTGAGCCCCCTCCCGCACCCCAAACTCCTCATCCCCAGCCCCACCCTAGAGCCCACACTCCCAGCCAGAGTCCTCACCCCCCCACACCCCAACCCTCTGCCCAGCCCTGAGCCCCCTCCCCCACTTCGAACCCTCCTTGGCCCCACCCCCACCATGCATCATCTCCCTATTGGTGCACATAACGTTCATTTTGCACAGGGATGTAAAAAATTAGAGGGAACGTTGGTCTCCACCCAAGAGAGGCAACAGCTGAGGAGCTTGGGTGGGTGACCTGGTTGGACCACAGGGAGGGAGAATACCAGTGCAGTTGCATTGAACTATGGCAACCAGTGTTAGCCCACTATCCCCCTCCTCCCCACTTCGTGGGGTGATGTTAGAGGCTCCCCCTGCATGACAAACGGCAGCTGAAATAACGAGAGGACACAGGCTGGGTCGGATCTCTGGTGTATTGATTTTGGAAAACAGAAATATTGCAACATTTCCAATTAACAGTACAAGGCCTTGCCAGATCCACCTCCAGCAACCAAACCTTAACAGCGACAAAGCCGGGACGGCCCCTGCAGAACAGAGCTCGGCACCCGGCAGAGTGGATCGAGGCGGGTGACGCGGAAGGGAGGTGGTGGGGCAGAGGACGGGCGCTGTAGTGGGTACAAGCCTTGGCCAGTGGTAACGTCTCCAAGACAAGAAGATCGACAGCTACGGGGATTGGGGTGGTTTTATTTTAGTGTTGGATTTTTGCACCGAAAGAAAAGGCAACATTTTGCCAACACAGCATTGACTGGACAACTCTACGCTGACTCTACTCTGAGCTGCCCTTGGCTCCCACACCCGGCTCCGATGGAGGAGGGGCATGCGGTGGGCTCAAACAGTGCCACGCAGGAAAACAAAAGCCACCGAGCACAACGGGGCAAATGGACTGGATGGATCTTGCTGGGCTGTCTTGATCCATCCTGGGCTCAGACAGGCCTCCAAAACAAATGAATTACTGTAATACAGGGTGGGAAAGAGACCTGTCCTGCAAACCATGTGAGCCCCCCCATTCCTTAGTGGACTTGGGGTCTGATCCTGCCCACCGGAGTCCCCCCGAACTCCCACTGAAGTCAGCAGAAGGAGCGGGGTGTGACGCAGGATCAGACCCGCACTGGAGAAGCAGCAGCTTGTGCAGCCGTCATCACACAGAGCCGGAGCCTCAGTTGGTGTCAGTAAGTTGCGTTAAGGCAGACGGGGTCGGCAGGCTTCACAGCAGCTGAGGATCTGGCTCACGTTAACTGAGAATAAACCCAACACGCTTTGCTCAGCCTCTTGGCGACCTTAAAGGTCGCTCTGGTCAGGGCTGGCTTCGGCATCTGGTCCCAGGCTTATAACAAGCACATTCCGAAACGGTCTCTCTTTCTGTCTCCCTGATCGCTCTGTCCTTGGTCTCTGACCTGGATCCTGTGCTACCAAGCTCTCTAAACAGGGCTCCTCGTTCCTCTCCCTTTCGGATTAAACTCAACCAATCAGTATCACCCTCTAAGGCACGACTTGGCTGCCTTTAGAAGAAAAAGAAGTGTCATTGACTAACAACAGTACAGTACGAGAACTAAACCCAGCAGTATCTCCCCTGGCTATAGCAGTGCGGCAGCTGGTGGGGGAATGGCAGTTAAGCAGAGGACATGGGACAAAAGGAGAGAGCTTAAGATAATGCCCCCATGCGATTAAACAGAATCTGAAGCTGACACAGAGCTGTCAATGAGAATCAGGCCCACTGGGTGAAATGCACCAAGGTCCTTTTTTCGCAGGGCTCGTACGTTACAGTTCCATCCACTTGAAGGCCACTTTCCACTGTGAGAGCGACGTAAAAGGGCCTTAGTGTGTATGAGAAACAGGCCTGATGATCTGATCCTCCTCCTAAAGGATTCTGGGCCTGAACCAAAGCTAACTTACATCCGCGTAAGGCCCACTGACTTCAAGTGAGCTCTGCCATAGGGTCTAAGTGCAGTGGTATTGCATGGTTCTGAGAGCAACACGGCCCCTGGGGAACGACAGTCAGTGTTTCAGCTCGGATGGCTTTACTGCTGCTAGTCCTATATAAAAAGCTTTGGC
>NW_020710987.1:0-2180 GCF_002925995.2 Terrapene triunguis | reverse complement strand
GCCAGCCCTGGAGATCTGAGCCGCTGGCCACCTGACTGGCCAGTAAAACAGCCCAGGGGACACATGGATAAGCCAGGATCAAGAGTGGTGGGGAACTAGGGGCTTAAACCTACAAATAGGGTCCTTATCTTGAACATTCTGGGTATGATTAACATCGTCATCCATGTACAAGGTACAAACCATCATGCTTCAAGGCATGAGCCAGTCACTAGCTGGAGGACTGTGGGGCTCTCTCTGATGAGTGTGGGTGGGGGACCCTTCCACATTCCCCAGCACTGCACACACACAGCCAGCAAACCCTGCAGTCCTCACTCCGGAAAGACTCCTGTTGGCTTGTGTGGGAGTTTGGCCCAAGTGAGGACCAGGGGACTGGGTGCAGCAGGGCATCAGAATTGGCCCACAGGGCCTCTGAAGCTGGTTCACAGCAGCAGAGATGGGATCTGACTCAGAACAGGCACACCCCGGCCTGGGGAGCCACCGGGGGCACACAAGTGGCCTGAAAGAAGGCGCACGTGCGCAGTTGGCTTAGCCACGGGGAGCTAAATCTGGGTCAGTAAATCCATTTAGACCATTTCCCAGTGAGAGATCTGCAAAGAGGAGCCTTCACCAGATCCCCATCCACAAACTACTCGTGTTCGGGGACCTGTTTGTATTTAGAGCACACTGATCCTAGCACAGAACTGGCCCTGGCCAGCGGGCAGGAGGAAGAACCATACTATGATGGGGTTCCACCAGCTGGAATTCCCATTGGGACATTCAGATGAGCGAGATCCATTAGCCTAGAGCTCAGGCTGCGCATGGACACTCAGCTACCTGGAGTCCTCTTCTTGCTGGATTCCTTTGCCCCAGAGAGAGGGGCCTTTTTTCTTGTGCACTGACCTTTTGTGGGTCAGAATTACCCAGGATGCAGGACCTGGTCATCGGGTTTTCTCCAAGGCCGCCGCCGCTGCCCCCGCCAGTGCCCCCAAGGGTGATGGTGACATTGGAGGCGGACGCTTCTGGGGACATGGAGCCGGCCGCAGCGTTCTGGCCCCCGCTGGCTTTCACTGCTGGCCTGCCACAGGTGCGGCACACAACAGTGCGGGGGCACAGATTCGACTCCCCAGGATCACCTGTGCCGTTGCAGTTGGCCTAGAGGGGTGGAAAGAGAAACAAGGGGGCTTCAGTACTTGATGGAGCTTCCTCCAGGGCCAGAGGCCCCCAAGATCAGAGTGAGGAGTGGAACAGATCCCCTAGGTGGAGTTACTGAACCCTAGATCTCCTGTCTGATACGCGCTGGAGCTGCCTCTTTCTCTTGCCCATTTAGACAAGGGACATTGTGTGGGGGAGAAGAATTGAACACGCTTCTAATTGGGCACCAGCCCATCCTCTGTTTAATGAAGCCATCTGTCTGTCACTGGCCCCAGATTAGGAAGGACACCTTCAGCTCTGCAGGGAGGAGAGCACAAGTCCAAGAACGCACCGGGAGGCTAAAACCATAGCAGTGTTTCAGCCGTCAGCTGCGACCTTGCAAAGCGGATGGCTTTGGAGAAGCCATCTCTGCAGCTTGGTTTCCACCAAAGCCTGCATCGTCCTCGAGACAAAACCCTGAATGCTCCAGGCTATGGGCTGGATTGCAGGGCTGATCTTCATGGTTCCAGCTTGGAAGGTTATTCTCCCACTCCCCCATGGGGATGATCAGAGCCCTTTTGTTCAAGATGCTCCAAACGAACCCACATCCCCATCGTCAGCTTGGTCCCTTGGTGCAGGTGCTGAGGGTGTGTCCACGTTCAGAGAGAATCTCATGCAGTCGATGGAGAACAGTTTGCTTCCCTGACATTGTAGTTGGTTGGTTTCTAGCCAGATAACTGACAGGGTCCCTATACACCCATCGCCTCAGATCCCTGCGCCGCCTGGTCTGATCCTGGGAGGTGCAGGATCAGTGAGTGCATCAATCAGTAGGAGGGGGACTTGCCTGAGGTCAGCCAGCAGGCTAGCGGCAGAACCAGATCTCTCAAGCCCCCTACTCACTATATTCCACTGCCTGTCCCTGACAGAGCATGACACTTACACGGGGGTGGACGCTGCCTCCATCCTCCTCGTCGTCATTGATGATCACCGTGCGCACCAGCTTCCTCATGGCCACCTCCTGGAAGGGAGGGAGGGAAAAGTCAGGGTTGCAGCTACAGCTGCCGAGATCC
>NW_020710986.1:0-4072 GCF_002925995.2 Terrapene triunguis | reverse complement strand
CCCAGGGGACACATGGATAAGCCAGAATCAAGAGTGTGGGGAACTAGGGGCTTAACCCTATAAATAGGGACCTTATCTTGAATGTTCTAAGTATAATTAACATGGTCAACCATGTACAAGGTACAAACCATCATGCTTCAAGGCATGAGCCAGTCACTAGCTGCCTGGGTAAGGAAGAAACATCTCCCATTGTCAGGCAATTCCATGGGGGGCGGGAGGGGTCTCTTGTACTTTCCTCGGAAGCCACTGGTCACCCTAGGAGACAGGCCGCTGGTTTCGAAGGACCACTGGCGAGTCCCACAGTCCCCGTTAAGGTGCGTCATGGGCTCTTCATGTCAGGGGAGGTCCCTTGGAGGCAGAAGGCTCAGAATTCCCATATTCTGAAGGACCCTGGACAGTCTGGTTATGGACAGACGGGCCCATTCGGGGGTAGCGCTGACCTAGACAGCTACAGTTTGGGCTCTGCTGCAGGGAGAGTAAAGCTCATTTGGGCCCCTAGAGGGAGCTGGTGATTCGGATGTAGCCTCATTAGCTAGGCTCCTTGCTCTGGGGAATATTTCTCTGGCTTTGACAGGTTTTCTGTTGCAGACCCAAATATTGCAGCCTCCGCCTGGAGGGCTGTGGGGCTCTCTCTGATGAGTGGGGGTGCGGTACCCTTCCACATTCCCCAGCACTGCGCGCACACAGCCAGCAAACCCTGCAGTCCTCACTCCAGAAAGACTCCTGTTGGCTTGTGTGGGAGTTTGACCCAAGTGAGGACCCTGGGACTGGGGGCAGCGGGGCATCAGAACTGGCTGCAAGTGGCCTCTGGAGCTGGCTCACAGCAGCAGAGATGGGCTCTGACTCAGAACAGGCACACTAAGGAGGAGCGCGTACACAGCTGGCTTAGCCACGGGGGAGCTAAATCTGGGTCAGTAAATCCATTTAGACCATTTCCCAGTCTGTCCAACTCAGAGATCTGCAGAGAGGAGCCTTCACCAGATCCCCATCCACAAACTACTCATGTCTGTAGCAGGAGCCGCCAGAGGAGAGAGCTGGATTTTGGCTTATCGAGTGGGGAACCTATTTGTATTTAGAGCACATCGATCCTGGCACAGAACTGGCCCTAACCAACGGGCAAGAGGAAGAACCAAACGATGATGGGGTTCCACCAGCTGGAATTCCCACTGGGACCTTCAGATGAGCAAGAGCCATTAGCCTGGAGCTCAGGCTGTGCTTGGACACTCGGCTACCTTGGGATTCCCCTGCCCCAGAGATAGGGGCCTTTCTTCTCGTGCACTCACCTGAGTGCGTGGGTTGGAGTTACCCAGGATGTAGGACCTGGTCACCAGGTTTTCTCCAAGGCCGCCGCTGCTGCCCCCGCCAGCGCCCCCGAGGGAGCGGTAGCTGCGGGTGATGGTGAGGCTGGAGGCGGACGATTCCGAGGACATGGAGCCGGCCGCGGCGTTCTGGCCCCCGCTGGCTTTCTCTGCCGGCTGGCCACAGGTGCCGCACACCACGGTGCGGGAACGCAGGTTGTACTCCCCAGGATCACCTGTGCCGCTGCAGTGGGCCTAGAGGGGTGAAAAGAGAAACAAGGGGGCTTCAGTGCTTGATGAAGCTGAGTCAGCTCGAGGGTTTAACGAGCGCTCCAAGGAGGCAGAGGCCTAAGGCTGCTCTCAAGCTACCCCCACCCCACCCTGCTGGAGCCCCATGGCTGTGCAGGGGTCCCCGAGAGGAGGCATTGGCCTTTCCTGTTTTCAGAGGGGCATCGCAGCTGGCCAAGAACCTCTCTGCCGTGGCAGGGCTGGATTGTGCCCGTCCTAGTCTTGTGATCGGTACTTTGGAACGTCGGACCCCAACAGATGTTCTGCCATTGCAGGAGCCCCAAAAGCCATGGAGCCCTGAGTCCATGGTGATGGGTGCATTAGAAGAACCTGAATAAAATAGAATGTGTGGCGGGGGGGGTTCTCTACCTGGGGGTTGTGACCTCCCTGCCATCCCCATATTGCTGAATGTGGGGGCAAGGGGTACCGGCTACATGGTGGTCAGTGTGTGAGAAATGGTTGAGAACCTCTGGAATGGACAAACTCCTACCGAAGCCAAAGGGAGCAACTCACACCCAGGATGGGCAAACGGGCCCCCAAAATAGCTGGCTGTGGGACACATGGTGTATTCCTGCAGTCTGGTCTAGACACTGGTGCTACTCCCTCTTGTCACACACGTACCCGACTCCTGCTAACAGTGACGGGAGCTGGATTTGTGCATCAAGAAGGGAATCACATCTCTCTTAAGCCAGAAAAGCCCTTTGTACTGGGGGAACAGCACCATGGGAACCAGAAGTGCTGCACTCAGATTTCATGTCAAGATCACCTAAGACGTAATTAAGTGATGCAGTCCCCGAGCTGAGTTAGTCACACTTCGGACCACTCCACATGTAGAACCAGGGTGGGGTGACCCAAGACAGGCCCCAGGATGTAAGATTCCGATCTGGTGAGTTTGCAGGGAGGGGAGGGATGGTTTGGAGTCTGTTCCACTCGGGGTCTTAGCGTGAGTCCATCCCCTGGGGTATCGGAGTCAGGCCCACCCAGCCGGATACTCAGCAGTGGCATGACCACGCTATGTGAGGAAATGGACCAGTTTGGAGTCAGATCTGTTGCTTCCTTCCTCTCCTTGTCATGCCTGGTTCTTCTGCACCAATAATATGGACAATTCAGTGCTTTGAAGACATCCAGGGCAGTGTCATTAGTGGTTTGCCTTCAGTTAGCACCCAGCTAACCAGTCCTGTCTATTCCTCAGCCCTGCCTCTGATGGCTAAGCCGGAGATTCGCCTGGGAGGAGAAATGTTTATCCAAGCCCATCGTGAACAGCTAACCTCCCCCCTGTCAAGGACCCAACATGGGCTGGGGGACTCTGCTTTAAGGTAGGAAGCGCACTCCTGGAAGGAATTCAATCCTCAAAACAAACGGGCAGTGCCGGCCAGAAGGAGATCCTGGCTCGTTTCTCTGGGCTGATCAACATTCATCCTGACATGGCTGGTTGGATCCAGAACAATGAAATATAAAAGCTGATCATGCACGATACCAATACCAATCCAAGCTGCCAAGAGCTGCCTCTGGCACCACCCCCTAGGTGGAGTTACTGAACCCCAGATCTCCTGTCCGATACGCGCTGGAGCTGCCTCTGTCTCTTGCCCATTTAGACAAGGGACGTTGTGTGGGGGAGAAGAACTGAACACGCTTCTAACTGGGCACCAGCCCATCCTCTGTTTAATGAAGCCATCTGTCACCGGCCCCAGATTAGGAAGGACACCTTCAGCTCTGCAGGGAGGAGAGCACGAGTCCAAGAACGCACCGGGGGGGGCTAAAACCACAGCAGCCATCGGGATCCTTGGACGCGTTTCAGCCGTCAGCTGCTACGTGGCAACGCGGAGGGCATCGGAGCAGCTATCTACAGATTGATTTCCACCAAAGCCCGCATCGTCCTCCGGACAAAACCCTGCGTACTCCAGGCTGGATTGCAGAGTTAATCTTCATGGTTCCAGCTATTCTGCCACTCCTCCATGGGGATGATCAGAGCCCTTTTGTCTGAGATGCTCCAAACGAACCCACATCCCCCATCGTCAGCTCGATCCCTTCGTGCAGGTGCTTGGAGTGTCTCCATGTGCAGAGAGAATCTCATGCAGTCGATGGAGAGCAGTGTGCTTCCCTGACATTGTGGTTGGTTGTTTTCCAGCCAGATAAGTCACAGGGCCCTTCCCCCATTACCTCAACTCCCTGCTCCCCCGGGTCTGGTCCTGGAAGGTGCAGGATCAGTGCATCAATCAACAGGAGGGGGACTTGCCCAAGGGCACCCAGCAGGCCAGCAGCAGAACCAGGTCTTGAGTCCCCTACCCACTGGATCCCGCTGCCCGTCCCTGACAGAGCATGATGCTTACATGGTGGTGACGGTGGTGGACGCTGACTTCGTCATCGTCATCCTCCTCGTCGTCATTGATGATCACCGTGCGCACCAGCTTCCTCATGGCCACCTCCTGGAAGGGAGGGAGGGAGGGAGGGAAAAGTCAGGGTTGCAGCTACAGCTGCCGAGATCC
>NW_020710985.1:0-5448 GCF_002925995.2 Terrapene triunguis | reverse complement strand
CCCTTCCCTTTATAGTTATGACACGCCCCCCAAATCACAGATAGTGTTGGACGTTCGGTTCCACACTGGCTGTGATTTCTTCCTGGAGTTCTAGGAGAAAACAGAGTTAATAAGACACATGTACCTTTAGACATTCTACTGATTATATAAAAACTAACAATATGTTTTATTCCAAGAACAATTGTTAACCAGTTAACTCTGGGAAACTTTCCCGGGAGAGTGCATCAGCCACTTTGTTAGAAGCTCCCGAAATGTGTTGTATTTCAAAATCAAAATCTTGGAGAGCTAAACTCCACCGAAGAAGTTTTTTGTTATTTCCCTTGGCGGTATGAAGCCACTGTAGCGCAGCATGGTCTGTTTGTAGTTGGAAACGCCGTCCCCAAACATATGGGCGTAGCTTTTCCAGCGCGTACACAATGGCGTAGCATTCCTTTTCGCTGATTGACCAGTGGCTTTCCCTCTCAGACAGTTTTTTGCTGAGAAACACGACAGGATGGAATTCTTGATCCGGTCCTTCCTGCATTAAAACTGCTCCCACGCCTCGCTCGGACGCATCTGTGGTTACTAGGAACGGTTTGTCAAAGTCTGGGGCCCTTAGCACAGGGTCAGACATGAGTGTTGCCTTAAGCTGGTTAAAGGCCTCTTGACACTCATCAGTCCACTGAACTGCATTTGGCTGTTTCTTTCTGGTTAGGTCTGTCAGCGGGGCGGCGATTTGGCTGTAGTGTGGTACAAGTCGCCTATAATATCCGGCCAAGCCTAAGAAGGATTGGACCTGTTTCTTTGACTTTGGAACCGGCCACTTTTGGATAGCATCCACTTTGGCCTGTAGGGGATTTATAGTTCCTTGACCCACCTGGTGCCCCAGGTACGTCACTCTGTTTTGGCCTATTTGACACTTTTTAGCCTTAACAGTTAGTCCTGCCTGTCGGATGCGCTCGAAGACTTTTTCCAGGTGCTCCAGGTGTTCTGTCCATGAATCAGAAAAAATGGCCACATCATCGAGGTAGGCAACTGCAGATTCTCCCAATCCCGCTAGGAGACCATCTACAAGTCTTTGGAAGGTGGCGGGTGCATTTCGCAACCCGAAAGGGAGTACATTGAATTCGTACACCCCTGCCTGGGTGACGAAGGCTGACCTTTCCTTAGCGGGTTCATCTAGTGGTACTTGCCAGTACCCTTTGGTTAAGTCTAAAGTAGAGATGAATTGGGCATGTCCCAATTTCTCCAATAGCTCATCTGTGCGTGGCATTGGATAGTTGTCAGGACGAGTTACAGCATTTAGCTTACGGTAGTCCACGCAAAAGCGTATTTCCCCATCTGGTTTGGGAACTAGAACCACTGGAGATGCCCATGCACTGGTAGAGGGGCGGATTATACCCATCTGTAGCATGTCCTGGATCTCCCTTTGTATAGCAGCTTGGGCATGAGGTGACTCCCGGTAGGGTGGGGTTCTAATTGGGTGAGCATTACCTGTGTCAATGGAGTGGTATGCCCGTTCGGTCCGTCCTGGAGTGGCTGAGAAAATCGGTGCAAAGCTTGTGCACAGCTCCTTGATCTGCTGTCGCTGCAGACGTCCCAGGGTCGTGGAGAGGTTCACCTCTTCCACGCCACCATTCCTTTTTCCTTCGTAGTAGACACCTGCAGGCCACTCCGCGTCATCTGTTTCCTGGGCTGTAAACTGGCAAACGTTTAATTCTCTGGAATAATAGGGCTTAAGAGAATTAACATGGTATACCTTAGGCTTTATGTTGGAGGTGGGGGAGGCTATGAGATAGTTAACAGCTCCTAGGCGCTCCTGGACCGTGAATGGTCCTTCCCACGACGCTTCCATTTTATGGGCCTGGAGCGCCTTTAAGACCATGACTTGGTCTCCTACTTTGAAGGACCGTTCTCTGGAATGTTTATCATACCAGGCCTTTTGCTCTTCCTGAGCATCCTTTAGGTTTTCTTTAGCAAGGGCTAAAGAGTGTCGGAGGGTGTTTTGTAGGTTGCTTACAAAGTCTAGAATGTTAGTTCCTGGAGAAGGCGTAAACCCCTCCCATTGCTGCTTCACCAACTGTAATGGCCCCTTAACCTCGCGGCCATACACAAGTTCAAATGGTGAAAACCCTAAACTGGGATGTGGAACAGCCCTGTAGGCAAAAAGCAACTGCTGCAACACTAGGTCCCAATCATTGGAGTGTTCATTTACGAATTTACGTATCATGGCCCCCAAAGTTCCGTTAAACCTCTCCACCAGACCATTGGTTTGATGGTGATGAGGGGTGGCAACCAAGTGATTCACCCCATGAGCTTCCCACAGGTTTTTCATGTTCCCTGCCAGGAAATTAGTTCCCGAATCTGTAAGGATGTCGGAGGGCCACCCTACCCTGGCAAAAATGTCTGCTAATGCCTGGCACACACTTTTAGCCTTGGTGTTGCTTAAGGGTACAGCTTCCGGCCATCGGGTAGCAAAATCCATGAAAGTCAGTACGTACTGCTTTCCTCTGGGTGTCTTCCTTGGGAAAGGACCCAGAATATCCACAGCTACTCGCTGAAATGGGACCTCAATTATGGGTAGTGGCTGGAGAGGGGCTTTAACCTGGTCTTGGGGCTTTCCCACTCGTTGGCACACCTCACAAGACCGGACATAATTAGCAACGTCCTTGCCCATTCTCTCCCAGTGGAAGGACTTCCCCAACCGGTCTTTGGTTCTGTTCACCCCAGAATGGCCACTGGGATGATCATGGGCTAAGCTCAAGAGCTTTACCCGATACTTAGTGGGAACTACCAACTGTTTTTGAGGATGCCAGTCTTCCTGGTGCCCACCAGAAAGAGTCTCCTTGTATAACAGTCCTTGTTCTACAACAAACCGGGATCGGTTAGAAGAGCTGAGAGGCGGTGGGGTGCTCCGCGCCGCCGCCCAAGCTTTCTGAAGGCTGTCATCTGCTTCCTGCTCGGCCTGGAACTGTTCCCTTGATGCTGGAGACATCAGTTCCTCCTTGGACTGTGGACTGGGGCTTGGTCCCTCTGGAAGCGATGCAGGTGCTGGGGCTGTTTCCATTGACTGTGAACCGCTGTCCTCTGGTGCACTATGTGGTATTTCAGGCTCTGGCTGAGCCTCTTGGGTAGGGTTATCTGCTGCTTCCGCCAGTTCAGGCTCGCTGGTGCCCTCTGGCATTGGAGTTGTAGACGGGGTTGCAAGCGCTGGACTCAGTGCTGGCAATGGTTCTGGTGCTGGTTGCGTTGCCAGTTCCGGTTCTGGGACTGGCTTTGGCTGGGTCTCTGGGATTGGATCCACTACGGCTGTTGCAGTCGTTGGCAGGGGATCCGGTTCCACCACCTGTGTTTGGGTCTCCGGTAACACAGACGGGGCTCTGGTGGACGGCTCAGGAACAGGGATGGGGGTGAAAGCTTGCTTAGCCTGGCTGCGGGTGACTATTCCCACCCTCTTGGCTAGCTTCACATGGTTGGCCAAGTCTTCCCCCAGCAGCATGGGGATGGGATAATTGTCATAGACTGCAAAAGTCCACATTCCTGCCCAGCCCTTGTACTGGACATGCAACTGGGCTGTAGGCAAGGTTACAGACTGTGACACGAAGGGTTGAATTGTCACTGTAGCCTCCGGGTTGATGAGTTTGGGGTCCACTAGGGATTGGTGGATAGTTGACACTTGTGCCCCAGTATCCCTCCAAGCGATAACCTTCTTTCCGCCCACTCTCAAGGTTTCCCTTCGCTCCGAGGGTATGAGAGAGGCATCTGGGTCTGGGGATCTTTGGTGTGATTGGGGTGTAATGAACTGTAATCGGTTGGGGTTCTTGGGGCAGTGAGCCTTTATATGCCCCAGTTCATTACATTTAAAACATCGCCCTGCTAAGGTATCACCGGGGCGATGTTGGTTGGTGGAGACTGGTGGGGTGGGGTGAGAAGGCGTCTGGGGTTTCCCTTGGGATGTGGGTGGGGCCTTGGGTTGTCCCCGGTGATAAGGTTTTGTTTCGGCTTGCCCCTTCTGATATTCGCTCCAACTGCTACTAGCTTTTTTCTTTTCTGTCACCTCCACCCATTTGGCTCCAATCTCCCCCGCCTCGGTTACAGTTTTGGGCTTCCCATCTAGGATGTACCTTTCTATTTCCTCAGGAACACCCTCTAAAAACTGCTCCATTTGCAATAGGAAGGGCAACTCTTCCGTAGATTTAACATTTGCTCCTGATATCCAGGCATCCCAATTTTTCCCAATGTGGTAGGCATGTCGGGTAAATGACACATCGGGTTTCCACCTTAGGGCTCTGAACCGCCGACGGGCATGCTCAGGTGTTAGCCCCATTCTGATTCTGGCCTTGTTTTTAAAAAGTTCATAACTGTTCATGTGTTCCTTAGGCATTTCAGCCGCCACCTCTGCTAAGGGTCCACTGAGCTGCGGTCTCAGCTCTACCATGTACTGGGTTAGAGGGATGCTGTATCCAAGGCAGGCCCTTTCAAAATTTTCTAAGAAGACCTCAGTATCATCGCCTGCCTTGTAGGTGGGGAATTTCCTGGGATGGGAAGTGGTACCTGGAGAGGAGTTGTTAGGATGGTCTGATGCACCCTGCCTAGTCCTTGCTGCTTCCAGTTCCATCTCTTTTTCTTTCAGCTCCATCTCTCTCTTGTGGGCCTCCTGTTTGGCTTTTTCTTCTCTTTCATGCTGCTCTGCCTCGAGTTTTTTAATTTCAAGCAGTCTCTGATGTTTTCTCTCGTTTTCTTCTGCTTCTAGTCTGGCCAGTTCTATTTTGTTAGTTACTTCTTTGGCAGTCATTTTCCTGTTTTCTTGTGCTGGGTCACACCCTCTGCAGTTGACTGAAACTGGGATGTACTTAGCTCTAGCTGCTGCTGAGTTAACAGAGACTTTCTAACAAGCTACTCCCGAGGATGTAAAAAGAAAAAAAAAACAATTCAGCCTGTAAATTACCTTTACCAGTTCAAAGTTTGCTCCCTTTGAACCCTTCTCTTAACAAAGCCCCTTGTTAAAAAAAAACTTAACACCTCTGCCTTCAGGCAAGGAGAGATAAGATATGCATCTACCTTCAGCTCTGCTTTCCAAGCAGCTAGAAGGAAAAAAAAATCTCTTACTGGCTTTTGGGTCTAAAACAATCTCCACCGCTGCGCCACCATGTCAAGGCTGTATCCCCACTTTGAACTTTAGGGTTCAAATGTAGGGGCCTGCATGAAAACTTCTAAGCTTATCTACCAGCTTAGCTTTGGTCCGCTGCCACCATCACAAGAATTCCCTCCCTGGGAAGCCTTGAGAAACCTTTCACCAATTCCCTGGTGAACACAGATCCAAACCCCCTTGGATCTTAAAACAAGGAGAAATTAACCATCCCCCCTCCTTCCTCCCACCCTCCTTTCACCAACTCCTGGTGAATACAGATCCAAACCCCCTTGGATCTTAAAACAAGGAGAAATCAATCTGGTTCTTAAAAAAGAAGG
>NW_020710984.1:0-3196 GCF_002925995.2 Terrapene triunguis | reverse complement strand
CTGTCAGCATTCACAAACCACTGTAAGAACAGACCCAGTTCGTCACATCTCCCCCCTTCGAGACCGAACTGAGCGGGGTCACTTCAGCCAGTGACCCGGGGAAGTTCGAACCTACCCCCGTTCCCATGGATGCCCCAGCATCCCTCCCATTCCTTGGTGAGAATTACACCAGGCCCCTCCAGTTTTACGTCCCCCCCTTAGGTCGGGGTGCTCGAGGGCATTCGCAGTTCGCATGTGGGAAGGTTTATGCGGGCCGTGCCCTTTTCCTACCCCAATACCCCTGGGGTTCCAACTGGGCTGGGGTCTTCTCCCAGCGCTCCAGTCTGGAGGTCTGTGCTTCGGGCTCTCTTGGTTCAGAGCCCCCCTTTTAACCTTGGCCACCCTCCGGAAAGGCTCCTCTAGGCTGGGTAAGGGTCCTACAGCCGTTTTCCCCTTGTCCCGGGCCTTCCTCCCCCTCTGACAGGGGTCACAGGATCGGCAGTACTGCCGGACAGTAACAAAGACCCCAGGCCAGTAAAAGCTCCGTAGCAGCCTCTGCTGGGTACGCCAGGTTCCCTGGTGCCCTGAGAGGGGAATGTCATGGGCCCGGTACAGCAGCTGGCGGCGATACTTCTGGGGTACCACCAGCTGTCTCCTGATCCCCCCTGACTCCATCTTCCCTGGGGGAGCCCATTCTCGGTACAGGAACCCCTTCTCCCACAGGAACCTTTTCCGGCCACCTCTCCCCATGGTCTGTACCACACCGAGGTCGGCCAGGTCCCTTATCTTCCGCAAGGAGGGATCTTTCTGCACCTCGGCCTGGAACTCAGCAGCTGGGACAGGGATGGCCACCTGCTCTCTTTCGCCGGCTGGGTCTGAAGCCGCAGCCTCCCTGAGCCGTGTCCCTGGGCGTTCCCTCCCCACCAGGTTAGGGTCCTGCGCCTCGGGCAAGGCACCCTCCCCAAGGTCAGGGCGCAGTGCCCCTTGCCGGCTCTGACTGCGGGTCACAACCAGTGCATTCTGGGGGTTGCTTGGCCAGTCCTCCAGGTCCCCCCCCATCAACACCTCAGTGGGCAAATACGGGTGTACCCCCACGTCCTTGGGGCCCTCCTTGGCCCCCCCACTTCAGGCGTACCCTCGCCACAGGTACCTTGAATGGGGTCCCACCCACCCCCGTCAGAGTCAGGAAGGTGTTGGGCACCATCCGATCTGAGGCCACCACCTCGGGCCGGACCAGTGTCACCTCTGCGCCCGTATCCCAGTATCCATCGACCTTCCTCCCATCCACCTCCAGGGGAACAAGGTACTCTCTCCGGAGGGACCGCCCCGCGCCCACCGTATAAACCAAAAACCCTGAGTCTGGCGCATTCAGCCCCCCAGAGGAGCTGGCCTGGAGCTCTCCTTCCTCCTTAGCAGGTGGTATTCTGCCAGCCCCCCTTCCCTGGGAGTGCCGCCTCTCGCCCGGCTGGGTCTCTACCCAGTCAACCCTCGGTGGGTCTGGTCTGCTCAGTCTGTCCCTGAGTCTGGGGCACTGGGCCCGTAGGTGACCTCTCTGGTCACAGTGATAGCAGACCATGTCCCATGTGTCCCCTCGAGCCGGTCGGTTGTCCCTGACCCTGGGCATTCCCCATGGGAGGGGATTCCCCACATTCCCCTTTTGGGAGGTACCCGGGTGACTCTCTCTCTGCATGGCAGCGGGCCTGCTCCTTTGGGACTCCTCCCCGCCAGCCCCTGCCCGGCTCTTCACGAACTCATCGGCCAGCCGGCCTGCATGTCGCGGGTTCTCTGGTTTTTTGTCCACCAACCACAGCCTCAGGTCGGATGGGCACCGCTCATACAGTTGCTCCAATACCAGCAGTTTAACCAGGTCCTCCTTTGTCTGGGCCCCATCAGCCCACTTGCTGGCGTATCCCTCCATGCGGACGGCTAGTTGCAGATATGAGATCTCAGGGGTTTTATCCTGACTCCGGAACCTTTCCTGGTACATCTCAGAAGTCAGCCCAAACTCACGTAGCAGGGCCTTTTTGAATAGTTCGTAGTTCCCTTTCTCCGCCTCGTCCAGTTGGCGGTACAATGCCACGGATTTGGGGTCCAGTAAGGGGGTGAGAACCCGGAGTCTGTCCGCAGGATCAACCTGGTGCAGCTCGCAGGCCGTCTCAAAGGCATCCAGGAAGTCATCCATGTCCTCCCCCTCCTTACGTGGGGCCAGGATGCACTTATCAAAGCTCCGTGCAGTCCTGGGTCCCCCCTCACTCACCACAGCCGGGGTCGCGCGGTCCTTCAGCCTCGCCAGCTCCAGTTCCTGCTGACGCTGTCTCTCATTCTCCTCCCGTTCATGCTGACGCTGTCTTTCTTCATGCTGCCTTTGTCTCTCATTCTCCTCCCGTTCATGACGCCTCTGTTGTTCACGATCCTTCAGCTCTCTCAGTTTTAGCTCTATCTCCCATTCCAGCTCATTCCGCTCCACGGATGCCGCGCGTGGCCGGGAGGATCCCCTGCTGGCCGGCGAGCGTGGCCGGGAGGATCCCCTGCTGGCCGGGGGGGTCACTGCGCCCTCGGTATTTGCTGGGCTCCTCCCCACCCTTCCTCTAGGCATAGGAAGGAGGGGTCTCGGGAAGCCCTCAGCAGCCGGCTGACCACTCCCAGCTGGGACAGACACTGGGGCCTGCGCTGCATCTGCCAGGCTGCCTCCCTCAGAGACAGGGATCAGTTCATTCGCGCGATCTCGCTTCTCCAGCTGGGCAATGAGCTGTTCTTTGGTGAGCTTCCCAATGCGCACCCCCCTCTGCTTGCACAGCTCCACCAGGTCACTCTTAAGCCGCTTGGCATACATCTTCCTGCTGGCCAGTCACAGGCCTGTGTGCTCACCGCTCCCCACAGTTTCCAGGGAGACCCCTAGTGTGCCAGCCCTTCTCGAGGTCACCACCTCTCTGCCAGGGTCGAGCTGCAGACTCCTCCGCCCCTGGGACCACTCGCTGCGATCCCCCCGGGGGACCCTGTTACTGCAAAAGTCCTTCTCGCTGGTCACACACTCCCAGGGGTGATAACCGTCTCTCTCTGACTCCTCAGCACGCCTGGTCCCCGTCAATCCCCCTTCGTTTTACTTCTCCCCAGTCACTTACTGCAGGAAGCGCCGTCCACGGGGTGCAGTACATCCCACCGCTGCCACCAGTTGTCACGGAGTATGGGGGGACTCAGGGCCCTGCACCCCCGGCGT